>NC_056734.1:580226480-580406480 GCF_019279795.1 Protopterus annectens | reverse complement strand
GGACGTCAAGTGTGCCTGACTATAGAGTCAACTATTACTAGTATGTTGGGTATGTTATTTTTGCCTTAAGGGCTGTGATTGCATGGCGCACTGGTTTTGTGAAGTACATGTTTCATGGTTTGTGTTGGGGAGTGGAGGTTGCTTGTTTGTATGTATATATATATATATATATATATATATATATATATATATATATATATGTATATAAAACAACAGAAAACTTACAAACTGATTTAAACAGGTTACCCAATTAACCAGAAAAAAAGCTCAAAACTGAGCCCTGTTCCAGCAGTCTTCAATCAGACAAGTTCTAACTGCACACCTCTGCCTGGATCAGTGCTCAAGTTATACAAAAAAAATATATATACACACACACGTATATATATTATCCAGTTTAGCCCCATGAGAGATTCCAAATTTCATGCAGCACTCAGTAATGACAAGGCAGAGGAAATAAGTCTGGATAGGATTCCAGTCTATTACTTACACACACACACACACACACACACATCTATGAGAAATTTGAAGGCTCATTAACTAACTTATAGCATGGCCAGAGCCATTAAGAACCCACCCCGACTCAGGGAGGATGCATAGATTTCTACACAAAAGGCAATCCAGCCATCAGACACTGGAGAACCAAGAGATATGAGGCAACAATGCCTAACCACTGTACCACTATATAGAAGTACAATATGATAAATAATATCTTGACTGTTTAGCCTGCTTTTTGTAAACTTAGAATTCATAATCAGGTATAGAGTGAAGCAAACTCAGGAATTATTAAGTATAAGCAGAGATAAATGAAATGGATATCAGCATACACTTACTCTCGTTTCCTTTATCTATCTCCGCACACTCCCAACTTCCTACAGTTCAATAAAAATCTCGAGGAGTAGTACAAGGTTTGGTAACAATCAACCTTAGGACTGTGGATTTAATCTAATCCCTATTCAATATAAGCAAAACAAAATCAAACCAAAAAAGAGGTTTACAATTACTAGGTCAGCCATATAAAACACATTTAGAAAAGCTTGACTGTAGTGAGTTCTCCCAATTTCCTTGTGTCCTGTGGTATGTAAAAGCAAGCATTATTAGTCTCATTTTTACATTAAAAAATCTTTGTATGGAGATGCTGTTTTAGTGTCTAGTGGTCTGACTTTGTCAGCCTGGATGAAGGTGCTGCACAGTCTAACAAAAACAACATTACAGCTTGTATATTACACAATCTGTACAGTACTGGATACTACGCAAGTTTATATCATTGCACAAGGGCTCTCTCTTGTGGTGTTAGCAGGTAGCACTAGTCTAACCTCAACATTTCTGAAGAGAACCCATTCTGATTTTACATGAAAGATTAATCAGTTGAAAGTGAAATAACCATTTGTTGCCCGTGTTAGAATACTTACTTATCGACTCTTTGAAATATACTGCACACTACTTAAATATGATTTTTGACTGGTCTTTAATTAATACCATACACTGAAAACATTAGTACACCATGGCAAGAGCTGGCTGTGTATGCATGCAAGCCACCTACCTGTTCCTGAATTACAGTCTATAACCAACATGCACCTATTTCCACCCATCCTGAAAATCACTGCTTTTATATAAGAGATTACTACTTATACCTGCCACTCCAAATATGCAGTATCCTAATTATCTGGTTACAAATAATGGTAAAAACATGTGTTCTCTATAAATCAGCCAAAATTCAACTGGCATCAATTGATTTATGCCTTTTTAGTGACCTCTGCTCAGTTACATCAAACCACTCAGACAAATGGCAAAACATTACCCTGTATAGCCTTTCTCCAAGGAAATGAATTGTAGATATCATACAAGTTTGTACGCACTCACCATTTATGTGTAATTTTACGGATTAATTGTAAGATTTTGCATTACAGTACTTTTCTAACATCTTGCTGCTAATGCAAGACAAGTGTTGCCTAAGGAGCCATCCAGGATTACCAGAAGACTTAATGCAATCTTTGCCTATCTATAAGCAACTTGGTAGCACCACAAGAGAACCTCACAGCAAAAAAGACTATGGTTATCACTGCTTATGTCACATCAATTAAATCAGTGCAAACAATAAAATAAAAAAAAACTTGCCAATTCTACAAACTTGAGTTAAACTGAGGAGAGGCATCATCCATGAGTACAGCAAAGCTAACCTGTGCCATCAGCTTGAGGTGAGAATCAAGCAGAGCCAAGACATTATCCTTAGGCAGTTTGGATTTTTTATCCTGTTGCACCCACAGTCTTTCCCCATTCTAGTCATGCAGTGAGGGTTCAATGCCAGTGGTGCATGTGCGGATGTGTGTTTGAGACCACATGGACACACACCATTCTAGTCATGCAATGAGGGTTCAATGCCAATGGTACATGTGTGAGGTGCATATGTATGTGTGAGACCACATGGACACACACCATTCTAGTCATGCAGTGAGGGTTCAATGCCAGTGGTGCATGTGCGGATGTGTGTGAGACCACATGGACACACATCATTCTAGTCATGCACTGAGGGTTCAATGCCAATGGTACATGTGTGAGGTGCATATGTATGTGTGAGACCACATGGACACACACCATTTAAGTCATGCACTGAGGGTTCAAAGCCAGTGGTGCATGTGTGTGAGACCACATTCATTCACACATAAATACCTCCATCACAAATGAATAGCTGGTGTGTATCCAAACATGGCATGTCAGGGGCTCCCATCTCTGCCATGATCTGTAACCACAGGAAAAAACAAACAGAAAATCTGTCACTCCTTTTCCTTCTTCTCAGCTGACTCCTTATATCTACATTTAATGGGAATGAACACCTTTATTTTCATTGTAATATAACATGTTATTAACACCTCTCTTGTCAGGAGTTGTCACAAAGCTTTACAAAATTTCAGACATCATTCTGTTTCCTAAACCAATCAGAGTCTTTCTCACACAGCCTAAATCCTTCAGTCCAATCATTTTCCTATTACCCTAAGTGCAAATATTTCAGAAAGCTGCTGCTATCCAATTAAAGGTACAAACTGAAGTCTGTGGTCTGCTCTCTAGACAGCAGTGCGATTTTAGATTGTACAATTACTGCACTTCATCAACAATCTGTCAATTGTTATGGAAACAAGGCAACCTACCAGTATCTGTTCTGATCTGATAAAGACTTTCAACTCAGTGAGCCACACTCCTCAAGTTAAAGGGCCTCTATACTCTAAAATGATATGCTATGTCCAACTCAGACATTTCTGTGTAATAACCAAACAAATGCAATCTCTGCTATACTTACGTTTGGGGGTTTCTCCAAGTAATATACTTGAACCAATGTGTTTGACACTACGTAATAACCTTTCTACCATAGTACTGGATATCTGAAAAATTCTTCTGTGATGAGACATGATTATTTGCCCATGGGAAATGTCTTCTCCTTGGATTGCTAATGTTTTGAAGGACTATCCATTTCAACTCTGCCTGTTACATGAGCAACAAGGACTACTAAACTGAAAAAGAGCAAATCAATATATATTTGGCACCCAGAAGTGATTTAATAGGTTCATAGGTTCATAGGTTCATACTAGGCTATCTGCCCGAGGGCATTTACAAGCCTAGCCCATAGTTTTGTGGCTTACGCCACCCCTTTAGTATGGGTAATGGTAATGTACCAAAAAGAGCTATGGGCACTCTGGGCCTCATGCTCAGAGGGACAGGTTTCTCTCTGTTTGACTGGATACATATCCAAGTTGCATTACTCATATGCACTAGCTAGGCAATAAAGTCTGTCACGCTGTACACTTGTTACAATGTGAGTAACCTGCTAACAAAACAGGCTAAGTACACTGCAAGGAAGAATGTTCTGCTCCCTAACCCTTGACCACACCATTCCGGTTATTGCTGCCACCTCAACCTTTAACTAACAAATGATCAAAACTTGCACATTTAGAACAGAGCCACACAGGAGGCAGCACCACGACCTAACTGTAAATAAAGCTGGACGACTAATAATTTCATTCAGGAAAAATCCTCTTCCTCTGTATTCTCTTCTATAATGTACTAAATCGCAAATACTGTACAACTATGATGTAACTAACCACATTAAACACTGCTTGAGAACTTTCGATACCTGACTGTAGTTAAGCACTGCATGAGGACACTCAGATCAGTGGAAGATTTATCTGTGTCTCCAGTAAATTGTTCATTAACTGGCATAGCCCATGCTTTCTCCATGAGAGGTCCAACACTCTGGAACTCCCAGTCTGGTGACATGAAGCCAGATACCACTCATGTCTGCCTTACCTTTCATGATCTTCCTTCAGCAAAAGCCAAAATGCTGCTACTAAGGTGTACGTAATGGTAGCACTTTAGCTCTCACCTGAATCTGAAGATCCATATCTGGAGCAGCTTATTAGACTATAAGTAAAGGAAATTCTGTGCCATGTGTTAACAAGTGATACATTCATAACCTTGAACACTGGTAACATTGATGCACAAAACACTGAACATAGAAGCTCAAATTACAGAACCTCAAGTGGTTTTAGCACCAGCTGTGTAGAAGCCAGTAATGTGTTGTTTGTAATCACAGTACAGCAAAGAAGGTGTGTGGGGAGCCGGGAGGGTTGCCCCCATGCATTTGTGTTTGAAGTCTAGGTGATGTAATTTAAGCATTTATGGTTTTGATGTTTTGTGTCTCAATATTTCCAGTGATCAATTTTATGAATGTATTCCATTAACAATACTACGCCTATATGTTCATGTTGTTAAGTTATGCTGATACTTTTCCTGAAGTCCATCATTAAATTGTTTTCGGTTACTATAACAAGGTTGAGGTTCAGACTGTATCACAGGCTTAAAAATGTTTTAGGAGAGCTAAAATGCATAAATGTCCTCACTAGAGTATTAACTCCTCACATTGATCACTTAAGTGCCAAAAGCATTCTGATCTCTAAACTTGAATACATACTCATTAGTTTGGCCTTATGCTATCCCAAGAGCAAGATATTACTCCCAGCTGCACTTAACAAGATCTATGTATATATCAACTTCTCAGCGAACAAACACAGTCGTTTATTATTTACATCTACTACCACTTTATTGATTATTGAAGTAACAGTACAAGCTCTTTACAACCTCCGCCCCATCCCCCAACAAATTGTTTACATCCTCTTCCCAGTACTACCGCCTGAAATGTCACCCATCAGGGGCATATACCTTGGATAGATCAGTCTTGATCTTTGCTTGTACTGAAAGGGTTTCTCAGATCTGGCTTCCTACCGTCTGGAATTCCTTACATCCTGGTGCTTGAAATTTCCTTCCTCACTCCCTCTAACCTAGAGGACAAAAGATAACATTTTACCACTTCCTATTTCTGCTCATTCTAACAATAAATATAGTTGTTCATGGAACTGCACTATGACCACACCCTCCAGTGCCTAACTCACATATCTGCTTAATCTACCTTCTTAATCTGAATTTATAAATAATGCTCATTTACATCTTTGCATGGTTTTCTCACCAGATAGTACATAAAGAAGACCAGTTATTAATGCTTCTGCCATGCAAATAATATACTTCTCCTGAATATCTACCAACACTCTGCATGAAATGTACATTCAGCAGTTTGTAAACTGCTCTATATAACCTATGAAGTCTGCCATGTATTCCATATATCTATTATATTCAATGTTAAACTTTTACATACATATTGTCTACATTTTAGGATAACTGTGTTTCTATATTTCACCATTTTGTACATGTACTGTCTATAGCTTGTCACTGGTCAAGGTCATAGGTAAAATCAAACAAAATAGAAAATATTCATGATTAAGAAATAGTACTTACTATTTATTTTTCTGGCTATCATCTTAATAATTCTGCATAACAAAAGCCTGCATTTGCTTCACAGCACAACATGTGAAGCATAATTTATAATAGGTTCATAGGTGTGTACTAGGCTAGTGACCCTGGAGCCTTTACAAGCCTAGCCCAATGGATTACCCTGGCATGGTTCCACCCAACCTTAGTTCCCAGTGCCTCTGTCGAGTAGACCCACTGGAGTGATCCCTGGGGTGAACTTTCTATTTCCAATCCACTCATCAAGATTTCTCTTGAAGAGGGCCAGTGAGGTGTTCTGTTTCACATGTATGGGAAGTCTGTTCAGAGCATGGGCAGTCTCTGGGTTATGAACCTGTCCCTCCAAGCACGTTCTGTTGATTATGGTAACGAGGTTGAGGTCTCTGGAGCATATGGTGTGAAGGGATTGGAATTTCTTTAGATGTAGCATTTCTAACAGAGCTGGATCAGACACGGTTTTGTAAGTCAAGCAGAGAATAGTTGGAGTTTTTTGAGTCTGTCCATATAGGACAAGTGTTTAAGGCCTAGGATCCTCTTCGTGAGGTACTTTTGCAGCCTCTCCAGTTGTTGCAGGTGTCTAGTGAGGTACATGCCAAATGGGGCATTGTACTCGAGTGGCCTAATGAGGGAAGAGTAGAGGGAGACAATGACCTCTTTCTTCCTGGATGCAAAACCCTTAGTAATGAGATGTGCCACATAGAAGGACTTTCTGACCACAGTGGCCATGTGGTGGTCGAAAGAGAGGTTGCTGTCAACCTGTGTTCCCAGATCTCTTATAACACCATCTGTGTTCAGTGGGCTATCATTGGATGTGGTATTTCATGGGAACTAGGTTTTTCCCAAAGGGGATGACAGCACATTTTTTGGCATTGACCTTAAGGCCATGGTTCTGACACCAGTCGTTGTCTCAGTGAGGCCTTTCTGCAGGATGTCAACATCACTTGGGGAGTTAATAATAGCTCCCAACTTGCAATCGTCTGCAAACTTTGTCAGACAGAGTCCCTTCATGTTGGCCTGGACTTCAGAGAATTAGATACCAAACAGGAGAGGACCCAGG
This sequence comes from Protopterus annectens, assembly GCF_019279795.1. Taxonomy (NCBI): domain Eukaryota; kingdom Metazoa; phylum Chordata; order Ceratodontiformes; family Protopteridae; genus Protopterus; species Protopterus annectens. The sequence continues at coordinate 580,399,573 of NC_056734.1, read as the reverse complement.
ACTGAACACTGCGGGACTCCACTCATGACTGGTCGGCAGTCTGACTTGGAGTCAGCTACTTTCACACTGTGGGTTCTATCTGTCAGCCAGTTTGCAATCCACCTAGTGATATAAGGGTTGATGCCTAGCTTACTGAGTTTTTCTATGATTCCTGAGTGGGGAATGGTTTCAAAGGCCTTGGCCAGATCATGGTAGGCTGTGTGAACCACAGCTCTGGTGACTGACTCAAACAAGTTGACCAAGTTGAGCAGGCATGATCTACCCTTCACAAAACCAAACTGTGTGGGATCCAGAGTTTGGAGATTCCCTATATCCTTGTTTATTAGGTCCATGATGATGTGTTCCATAGCTTTGCATATCAGACTCGTTAGGTTCTTGGGGCAATAGTTCCCAGGGTGTGTAGTTGCTCCTCCTTTGTGGAGAGGGAGGACTGTAGCAGTGCACCATTCAGTAGGGACAAAGCATGAGGTGAGGCTGTGACTGAACAGGGCACACAGGTGAGGTACCAGTTCACTCTATAGTTCATGAAGAGCACAGCCAGGGATATTGTCAGGTCCTTTAGAAGCTTTATTTTTGGCCTTGGACAGTGCTGTTTTAACCTGTGCAGCAGTAATACTGGGTGCCTGGCTATCTACTGTTAATGTGATAGGTCCTTTTGTGGGGGAGAGAGGGTTAAAGTTGGCACTGAATCTGTTGGCCAGTATATTGGCAATATCTGTTGGCTCTGTATAGGAGGTACCATTGTGCAGTAGCTCAGAGCAAATCTGGGTATTGCCGTGGAGATTCTTTACATAATTATAGAAGGCCTTGTGGTTATCTTTACTATCTACTGCAATTCTGTTTTCATAGCTAGCTTTGCAGGATTTGATGAGGGATCTCAACTTTTTGTTAAGGCTGATAAGGGAGTTTTTCCAGTCTTGGGACTTCACATTATTCTGCATCAGTTTCCTCCTTTTGTTGTAGAGTTTGTTTATGGCAGGGGACTACCAGATTGGCTTCCTTTTTTTGGAGGAGAGCGTCTTGGTTCTTTTTGGTATGGTGAGATCCATGTGTTTGTGTACGTGTTCATACAGTGCAGAGATGTACGATTCGGCAGTAATGCATCTCCATTTGCATGCGTGCCGTGAAGTTATCCACCTCTATTTTTAGGAACCCAAAAGTTAACTTTGGAGAAGTTTTTCATGGTGGTTACCTTTGCGGGGGGGGGGGTGGATTTCCAAGGGGATTAGTTTCTGGTCAGATCTAACCAGGGAGGAGTTGACTATTAGTATAGAGCAATGGTCACCCATGTTAGTAATGACCAGGTCAAGGATGTTGCTACCTCTAGTGGGGGTAAGAATGAGCTGGTCCAGAGCATTGGAATTAATGAATTCCAGGAAACATCAGGCAATTGTATTGATACATGAGTAGTTTTCCAGTTAATGGAGGGGTAGTTGAAGTCGCTCAGTATGAGAGTGTTAGGTTGGACCCTAACATTTTCCAGTGCACTTAGGAATGTGGAGTGTGAGTCTTGGGACATGGTTGGGGACCTATAGCAGGCTACGGCCTGAATTGCTGTCTTACCCAATGTTAGCTGCACCTGAAGTATCTCTGATGCATTATGTTGGGCTATCAGTCTGGAGGTGTGTGCATCCTTAATGAATATGGAAACACCACCGCCTTTGGAACTTTGGTCCATGTTCTGCATCATCAGCTGTTTACAGAGTATGCATGACATTAAAAACCGATCCATAGTCTATGAATTTTGTCTGTTAGCTGGACATAGTTATCAGAATTAGAATTGAAAACAGTAGTAAAATGTACAGTTTACACCAATCTATAAACCTAAGCACTACAACTGAATGGATTTTATAAGAGCTGGCAGTGGATCCAAGGTTGCTGACAGTACCACAATCCCATATATTCATGAAGTGGATAGTGAGATGCAAGACAACAAGATAGCCACATAGCTGCAGACAGGAATGTTATTTGCAAAGGCAAATACTGGCTCTCTGTCTAACAGAACAGTTCCTGAGAAAAGTGCTATGCTTTGCCATTGCTTTAAGATGAGACTTCAAACAGAAGGAATGCTAGCAAATTGCATTATATATTCACTTCTTGCCCCAAGTTTTTCCAAATTTTGTCCCTCATCAGTCATGCAGGAATGTTTAAGACAGGAGGGCAGTTATAGCTTTACAACTTTTGTTTCAAGTGTTAGAGGGTGCAGTTGAACTTCTGTTTTGAATGTGACTTCTTTTTGGAAAGAGGATGCAGTTGGCATTCAATTACACTCGGGATGGGAGTCCAGAAGGAGGTGGTTTGCTGCAAGTATATAGTGCTCATGTACACTTGCAAATAATTGATTTCTTCCATGCCAAGGTGACATTAAGATACAAAATCCTTGTAAGGTATGACACAGCCCTTGACAGAGCTCTGCTTGGTCAATAATGTGATCTGGGCTTATTTTTGGATTCCAGGGTTCATACAGAGCAATATCAATTTCTACTGATTTCCCTGTCCGTGGCGACCAGTACTGATAAGTTACACATGTTGTGAGCCAACTCTTGGTACCATTCTATTACATATCACTCAAGCTTGACAACAGATAAGCAAGCTAAGTGGATACTAGATATGCTCAAAGCAAAACCCTTTATTTGCACACTCCTCTTTAAATATTACTACCTTGACTTATGCCCTTCATAGCCAACAAGCTAACCTTTGACTGCTGTCACATTAGTGTTGAGGTCCTCGCAGAATTTGCAAGGCCCACTCATTATCTAGTGTAATCAGCTACTGGAAAAAATGTTTTGTTGGTGTTTATGCCAAAGATGTGAGTGCACCTTTGCCACATTTTACGATAAACACTGATTCCTATTGAAGTGTGAGCATGCACACACACACACATTTATACCTTCTAGTCAATATTCAGATACTGTTTTATTTATTTTGATGACCATATGCAGGGGATCAGTATCTGTTCTTCCCACCATACCTTTGTGGCCAGTTGCTTTTTGCCCCATATTACGACTGCCAACCTGCCTAGGATTGGCAGAAGATTTATGCCATCTTTGGGAGGAGAAAAAGAGAGGGGATTCCTGACCCTGACTCATCGACGCATGATGACAGGGATTTTTTTTATTACAATTTCCCCTGAAGAGAGGGACACATAATGATATATTCACACACTCATAAAAGCATCCACCCATTATGTACTGATGTCCCATGCTCTCACTGCATGCATGACCTAGCAGAATTGTACTACAAAAACACACACCTTTCCAACATGATAGGTTTAAGAAAGTAATGCCCAGCTTGGTTATCAACCCCGCAGCCAGCCAGAATCATAGATTTCATGATGATTATGGATTACCAACATCACAGGTAGAATGCAACAAGCTGTCAATTATGTTACATAAACATTAGTTTATTGTTAAAACATTCATGGAATATTATGTATAACACTTAAACAACTATAAACAATATTTACAAGCAGCCTGACATTGATAATGAAATCAAATAAATCATAAAGACCGAGCTAATGAAACAATATACAGTTATCAGAGTGAATCTGGTGGTAGTTTCAAAGTTTCAATTAATGATTCAACTTTTTTCCAAGGGTTGTTTAGCAATGGCTTAGAATAAATCCTTAGTTTTTTAACTTTAATTTCCATCAATGTTGAGCTTTCCAGTAAAGATAAAAGCCTTCCAAGGTAGGTGTCGTATTTGAATTCCATCTTCTAGTTATGCATTTCCTGGAAATTGCCAGTAATGTCCATAGTAGATACAATTTGTTTTGTTCAAATGAGACCTTCATTTACATTCAATAGAATTACAATTTTAGATAAAGCAAAAGATTCATTAAATAAGGCATGAAGAAAATTATTTATAGGATTCAAGTAAGGTTCAATGTTAATATAATCATAAAAATATGATTCCAATCAGCTTCAGACACCTGTGCACATCTCCAACATAATCCATTTCTGGAAGAGCTAATTTTAGCAACTCTATCCGGTGATAAAAATGCTCTGTGTAAAAATTTCCAATTGAAAATTTTCCAATATTGTGAAGTAGATGCGTGTTTTGCTAATAGTAAAATGTTTGATTGAATTCTGATGTTACATGTATTGAATGAACTTTAGTGATGTGTTTCCAGAAGGATAATTTCAGTATCATTTTGTAAGTTATTGCCTCTTTATATAATTTTGAAATACCATTCTTCATGTTATGATTATTATATATAATTCCATATAAGTAGTTTATGAATTTTGGAGCATCTTTAAAGGAAGAATTATTAATTACCCTACTTAAATCATGAGAATACATTAAGATGCTCTGTAGAGTTAATCAGTCTTGACATGGTATTTCATAGTGTCATTATCACTGGTACATCTAGAACCTATAATTCTTTGATGGATTGTATCCAACAAATAAAGTTCTTGTGTTCCCAAGAAGTGAATGTTTCTCTATATATTTTATGAGGATAAATTGTTGTAGTGATAAGTGGGATTAAAAGATCAAACCAAAGTTTTAAATCCATATTTATATTAATAAATTTCCTAAAGGTGTTGAAAAGAAAACTAATAAAGTTTAGTTTAGTTATGTTATAGTACATAATGATACTTGGTAAATACCATAATTTATTAGCTTTGTTCAATATTGAAACATTTTAATGAAGTAGCTTCATTTGTTAGTATAATAGTGTGTAGTGTCTTCCAGCTGGCAGAATAGTTAGGATTCATCCACACCAAGACAGTTTTAATTATATATGCCTTTATATACAATTCAATATCTGGAAAATTTTGTCCTCCTTGTTCCCATGGCCTTATGTGATATCTGAAGGCCACTCTATTTTTTTAGGAAACCACAGAAACTTTTGAATTTATTTCTTTAAGGAGATGTTTCTCAGGATACAACTGAATAGCTAGTGCTACATGTAAGATTTTGGGAAGCAGAACCATTTTTATTAGCTGTAGCCTATCTTCAAAGGTCAAGAATATTTTATTCCATTTTTCCACATATATTTTAATTATATTAATGATATTACCATAATTTACCAATATTAACTCGTTCAAATCTTTGTGTAAGATCATTTTTAGATCATTTAAAGTAAGAACTTCTTTGCCTATATGATTCTTGTATACTTGTATTTTTTTCTTCTTGAACAGTAATACAAATTTAGATTTTGACTTATTAAAATGAAGACCCGAGATCATATATTTCTAAATTAATAAATCTAATTCTTCTAGAGATTCTTTGGAAATAGATAATGTGAGGAGTATATCATATGTGAATAACATTATTTTAGAATTACATTGATCATATATATCCAGACCTCTTATTTTTGAATTGTTACATACTAAAACTGCAAGAATTTCAATAGCCAATGTAAACAAAATAGGTGACAAGGGGCAACCGTGTTTAGTACCTTTAGTTAGTGAAATAGATTCTGAGGTGAAAGGACCTAATTTAACATAAGCTAAATTATTTTTATATATATTATTTATGAGATCAACAAAGGAAGGGGGAAAGTGAAGTAAAACTAGAATTTTAAATAGATATTCCCAGCTTAGAGAATCAAAAGCCTTTTCTATGGCTAATTCTATCAGTGCTTCTTAATTTTCCCTATTTAAGTAATCAGTAAGAGTAAGTATCCTTTTGATGTTGTCATGAGTATGTCTATTATGTATAAAACCAGTTTGATCATTGTTAATTATTTTAGAGGAATTATTATTCTATTGGCTATAATTGACATAAATATCTTATAATCCTTGTTTAATACGGATATTGGTCTATATGAGGAACAAAGATTAGGGTCTTTATTTTCTTTCAGAATTGGGGTGATTAAAGAGAATCTCCTAAGAGGAGGTATTATTGATTGTGATTGGACTTCTAGTAATGTTTTATGTAAAAAGGAAGTTATAGATGTGTGGAAAAGTTAGTATAGCTCTATAATTATACTATCTAAACCTGGGGCTTTGTTAGTTTTGCTTTCTTTTATCTTATCAGTTATTTCTTTATATGCAATGGGACTTTGTAGATCTAACTTTAGTTCTTTGGATATTTTTTTTTTAGATTAGTAGAAATTGCTTCCAGATTCAACTGATCAATAGACAATTTCCCAATTCTGAAGAGGTCAGTATAATGATGTCTGAATGTGTCAAGAATATCTCCTATATCCAAAACTCTATTTCCCATCCCTTCATGTTGTATATTGATAATTTTATTACTTTTAGATTGAATTTTAATTCTCGAAGATAAATTATGTAAATACCTAGGGGAAGTAGCCAAAGAATTAACTTTTAGTCTCTCTAACACCAAGTTAGCTTTGTGGTCTGAGATTTCATTATACTTCTATTTTCTTTTTAATATCTGGAGAGAGTGAAATTTTTTCAGCTTTCTATAACAAAAGTTGAGATTGCAATTCTTGTAATCGGAATCCCATTCTCGAACTTTACTTTTATACCAGTTAAGGGTTTTGACAAATTGATAGGCTTTTAGTGAATTCCCATATCATGACTGTATTAATTTCTGTGGTGTAATTACTATTAAGGAAAATAGTAGTTCTGACAATAACCACAGTTTAAATTCTTTGATTTTTGCAATATATGATGGAATTCTAGAAGAAAAAGTTAATGGTTTAAACTCCATTTGGAATTTCAAAACCAGAGAGTTATGATCCGAGAATGTACAAGGAATTATTGAGAAAGTAGAAATTTTGGAGTGTAGATCATGAAAAACAAGTAATTTGTCTATTCTAGTTTGAGTGCCAAATATATAGTCTTGATGTGAGAACACCAATTAATTTACATCCTTTCATTTAAATGTATCTAATAAATGAAATGATTTAGCCCATTTTTTAGAGAATTTTGCTGTGGAGGATAAATGAAAATGTCTCTTATTAGTAGTCTCCAAAGTATCTAAGATACAATTAAAATCTCCTCCTGTTAAGTTACCTTTATAGTTATTAGTAATGAGATTTAAGTGTTTTTTTTTAACAGTACCTATTCCAATACCTGGGAACCAATATAGGTTTACTAATGTCCATATTCTGTTACTAAATTTTACGATAATAAGAGTTATTAGACAATCTTTATTTACATATTTGTAAATAACTTCAGGATTAACAATATTCTTTTTTCATAAAATTGTTACTTTTCTGGTCTTTGACTTATAAGAAGATTGAGCGAATGTCATGTATCCGTTAGGGTTCCAGGTTTATCTATCATTTGTTTTAAAGTGTGTTTCTTGAAGAAAAACTACTTGTGCTTTATTTAACCTTGGATATCCAAGTAGGTTAGATCTTTTACTTGCATTATTTAAGCCATTACTATTTAAAGATAACATTGTTAGGTCCATATCAGATTACTGCTAAAAGTTTGATTTTTTTTTAAAATATTTATTACTAGTAGATAGTTCCGCTCTGATAATAATATGATGTTGAATTGTAGTTTTTTAGGCACCAAGGACCATCTTATTTCATTTAATAATGCGAGTAGAATAAAGATTAAGTCAGGCTTAAAAGAAAGAAATTTAGATTTAAATAATACAATTAAAAGAACATCAATAAAATGAACAATAACCCATTCTAAACATTGAATGAAGATCATTCCTAATCCAACAGATAAACACGAGTCTCTTGGATTATCCCTCATTACTTGTGCAATCTGAAACATCTGAGCTCCATAAATATAGACGATTATATGGAGAATATTTTATAAAGAAAGAAATATAACAATCTAAATACTTAACATAGCAGGAAATACCTATTACACAATATGATTCAACAAGTCTTATTAAGTTAAGGAACACCTGATATGAAATATAGTTGTGTGAAATTCCCAAGATATAACAAAATAAGCTTGTGAAGTGATGATATTAAGGATATGAATCAGAATAAATTACATTTATTTATAAATATGTATTAATAATAATACAGTAAAAAATGTACGTTTTTGTCCTGTACTTTTTTTAAGTCACATTTATTATTGTGTAGTTCCTATCTTCCTGTTATGGCCCATTAATAATTTTTAAATATAATCGCGTTTGTTTAGTGTGTTAACAATTCATTCAAATATTATGGAAGAAACATGACAATAGTGATATGCACTAAAGACAAACAAGTTTCTAAGTCAATAAACAGACATATATTATATATGTTGTCATTCTTAAATAGATAAAGTTGAATGGTTTGTTACATTACCACTAGTGTTCAGAAACTGGAATAAATATACATATGTAATGACACTGTATTGCGTTATATGCATACTCAGTCGCACCCTTCTTTCCTAGAATAAATACTTGTCAACATTAAGCAAGGTGTATATATAATCAGGTGTATCTAAAACACCAAAACTGCATACAGCTCATTCCAATTAAATTATAGAAATGCTTAGCAAGTTTTATATGTAAGATATAGGCTTAAATTCATTAACATAAATACTCATTTTCAAATTTATAGCATTTCAATTATACATATTACTGCACACACTAAATTCCATGCCATACAATATGGTCATTGCTTGTTTTATATATGATGATATACATAAGTAACTGTAAGACCTGTGTCCATTTCCATAGATTTGCCTCTGGGTAAGCAGATAATGTCAAGTATTAAACAGAACTGAATATACCTCAAAGACAATTACTCAGATGGCAATAAGTCAAGTAACTTGAACATTTTACAGTACTGCACAGTGTATTAGTTCCTTGGTTATGCAGTTTATAATACTGTATAGTGTACATCTGTCTTCCTGAGTACTTGCTATTTCCCTACCCTTCCTAGAGCACAATTTTAATTATTAGATTTGTACAAATTTTGCATTTGTGATCCATCTGTGAATTCAGACTCATTGGATCAATAATCCATAAAGTGACATACAGCTATAAAGAAGATTGTAAAGGAGATATTCAGATAACAAAACACTCCATAAAGCTATAGGAAGAAAGATTACGTACACTCAGCATTCTAGAGATGATGCCTTTAAGAGTTCTGAAGTGCAAATAAGTTAGTAAGCAGCATGCTTAAAGTATTTCTGTATGAGGTGACCATGTTGTCAAACAAGTTAATATGATATGAAATAATATCTTGTTATTCCTCACTTCTTTCTTTTTCTTTTTGTTCTACTTCCCCCTCTCCACCCCCTCTTCCCATTTCCTCGACTTTGTTTTTTTTTCTCTCTCTTTCTTTTTCTTTAAACCATGTATGATAGCAGTGACATATCTTGTAGAAATAAACTAAAAACTCCAACAAATAAAAACAAAAATGAAGCAGGCAACCAGGCTGCACACAAATATTTAATAAATTAAGCACTTTCATCCAAAAATATAAAGGACTTCATCAGAATAACTACTAAATCTAAAATCACTGTATAAATACCCACTGCAATTAACAAAAACCCTCCCCTGAATTAAAATTTCCAAGGCAACTGAAATAATCACATGACATCAATCTCATAAAGGTTACATATAAAAAGCAAGCAGTATGTATAAAAACATCACTTGTTATACACAATAAATTAAATATGCTGTAAACTAACCTCAGTATAATAATATATACAGTAAAACATACAGAACAAAAAACATCCCTACACCTATAAAAATAAGCTTCCTTTAACCACAAGACACTACTTAGGAACACTGCATCATTCAGACAAGGCATAACTGTGGCATTAGTTTTATTACAAAAAATGGAGAATATTTTGTGTAGATGAGCAATATAAACAGATTTATTGTATATAACAAGTAGTGGGTATTTAAACAGCAACTGATAAAAACAAAAACCGTCAAGCATATGTGCCCCAACTTATCTTCAAACATGAATTCTGCCATATGACACAAGACTACAGATACAGTTCCAGGGAACAAAAAAAAAAAAAAGTGGGCATATGCTAATTTGAATACGAATAAAGTATGCTGCTAAGTTTTAACTGAGTTTTTTACCGAAACTGAGTTACTTGATTATTCAATATTCACTTGTACAATTCTCAAAAACTTTTGTTAGTTCAGAAACAGAAGTACCGTTTACAATAACTGCGTATTATGGTACCACTATAGATAAGAAAAGAAAAGATTTTTCTTTTTGAAAAATTGCTTCACAGTTATTGCTTTAGTGAGGTAAAGCCAAGGAACTGCCCAAAAATAGTCACAAATGGTCAAATGGGCAGTTCCTTGGCTTTACCTCTTCGCGCTGTTTGTTCTAATAGTTTGTGAAGCTTTTTCGTTCGTCGTTTGTATATGGCTAACGAGGAGGGAGCCGGAGCGCCTAATTCACTTTCCCCTCCGTTGTTTTCTCAGCAACATGGACAAGGAGGGTTGGTTAACAATGCCGACAACAGCCCAGCTGATGGTATCGTGGAGGAGAACACCGACGATGGCAATTTGACGGTTCTTATTCAAATGATCATGGGGCGCTTGGATCATTTAACACAACGGCTGGAGGATTTGGATCATAGTATGAAAGGATCTAGCACGAATGTGGTGCAGGATCCAGGTATGGAGCAGCAACATCGTAACTCTAGGTCCTTCAACCAGCAACCGGCTCTTAACAGCAGGAGCGTCTATAGTGGACGTGGGCTTAACGCTAATAGTAATTTGCTGCAAAATGTCAACATTCCCCCACTTGAAGCACAAGTTGGGGTTCAACCGAGGCAGATTATTCAGGAGAACGAGCTGATGCAGAATGAACGTAACTTAATACCTTATCTCAACACTTTTTTAAGTAAAAGGAATTTCTTTTCACCCAACGCTCAGGATGCAGCAGACCTTTACAACAACAGGAAGGTACTGTTACTGATATTACTCTTGTTATTGGTGAATTTGACTACAAGTTATTTAAGTGTAGGAAGCTACAATTGGAGGTAGCATATTTGGAGGAATGTTTGGAAAAAGAAATAGTCCCTAAGGGCCTCAGGCAATGGAGGTTCCCTGTGGGATTGATTAATGGTTCTGATTTTCATAAACAGTTATTGAACCTCTTTGATAAACAGGGGTTCGAATTTATGCAAGTACTAATAAGTCAATATTCGCAACAAATATTGAGCTATCAACATGACTTAGAGCTGCTGGAGCAGGAGATTAAAAACAATCCAGATTTTAATAGGTACAGATACGAGTACTCGCACATTTTTACTAGCACTGATGCAACAATGCTCAAGCTATCGAATAATAAGAAAAAGAAAATCGATCGGGATGTATTCCAGTATTCCAACAACAAGGCTTATCCACCACCTCCACTAGTAATTCAGACTAAATATACTGTTAGAGGTACTGACATGGCACGTCAGGCAAGTGCGCAAGATGAACCTCTACCTACTTCTAATCATTCTCCTGTGCCTCCGCAGCCATTGTGCCAAGAACTATGCACAAATGACCAAGGTGGTAGCAATCAAACCCAGGGGAAGAACAATAACAACATTAATAATGGGGGTAATTGTCACATCCAAACTAATAACAATAACACAAGTGAGCAACTGGATGCTCAGGGTATTTTATAATACAAGGACATTTGACCATTTGTGACTATTTTTGGGCAGTTCCTTGGCTTTACCTCTTCGTGCTGTTTGTTCTAATAGTTTGTGAAGCTTTTTCGTTCGACCTTCAGTATTCACAGGAAGCCTGAAGATTCTAATATTTCTCCTCCTTTCTCTGTTGTCTAACTCATCCACCTTATTAAGGAGCCAGGTATTTCTTTTTGGATTTCTTCTTCTTTAAGATTCCTTCAATATCATTTAAAGAGGTTTCTGAATCTGTTACTTTTGTCTGATGTTGCTATAGCAGCTCCTTAAAGACATCAGTTTGCTTTTGAAAATTAAGTTTTAGATTTCCCAAGTTTTCTTTGAAAATACCCATCTTCAAAGACAGTTCTTGTAAGGTAGTAGACACCAGCTGTAGTTCTTTCTTTAAAGCCAGATCAGGATGGGAATTCCCTGAGTTACTCATTTCCAGTAGCTAAGAAATCTCCAAGTGTTTCTGACAGGAAAATATTTATAAAAATCTGCCAAAGTTTCTACATGTATAGTTTAGACTTTTATCTATATGTTTTTAATATTTTTGTTTGAAACCATTTTAATATTTATTGTATATTTTAATAGTTTTATGGAGCTCTGAAATTAAGCTGCTTTCAGTTAGCCATTCAGGCTTCTCCAGCTATTTAGGTTTTTCTTAGTACTGTGACAGGAGTGCACTCCATTCCTAACTCAGGCATAAATTCACTAAATCAGTTTTTGCTTCAATCTCTGTATATTGCTCTTCTCAGCACCTGCAACATACCCATAATTGCATCTTTCTGGAGTCCACACAGGGTTAGTTCTATTGGTAGCAATTTTGAATCCTTGAAAATTCTTCTTTATTACCCCAGTTGCTCCTTAGTCCATATTGGTCTAACTTCTGCTTGCATGCTTTGATACTTTTAACTTTATGTATTTCAGTTCATAAGAAGCTGCAGTTACTAGGTGCAGAATTTTTTTAAACACCATTTTTAAATTCTTACATTGCACTCAGTTACATCAGCAGACATACAATAAAAGAAAAGAGACACAGCAATTTTTTTGTATTCTTATTGGATTATACGTATACAATTATCATCAACTCCAACACTGCATACATTATTAAATTTATTCCTTCCCTTTAACCTCAGTCTCGTTCCTGAACATTATTCTGCACATATTGTTCCCAAAAATTCCATTTATTTCTATATAGTTTTCATTTTCCTTCCTTTTCTAAAGGTCCAAGCTCTAATTATGCAGTAATTTTGATGATCAATGCTGCTTTTGTGTTTTTCTCTTGAACTACGATATCTGGAATATTTGCTTCTGACTTCTTGGCTGCTAGTATGGAATGATCCCACAATGCTCTTTACTTCATTTTCAGTAACCTTATGTTTTTCATGTTTGCAACGCCTCTCAGCTACCTGCATGTTGTAATGTTTACACAGTCACCGGTGGAACAACCTTTCCACCTTATGTCTTTCAGTATACAAACCTTCAGCCATGAACATGTTACAGCCTAAAGCTGTTCAGACCTCTCAGCTATCCAGATTTTAACAGAATGTCCAGATTTTGCCTCATATTTTTGGACTGTACTTGATAAAACTTGTGGGTTTCTGGCAAATCACTGAGGACAGAATTCCCAAAATAAGGACTGACATTTGAGTTTCAGACTTTATATGTTTCAGAAAATACATGGCAACACAAAACATTTTATTCTAGCAACTTTGTAATTTTATAAGAACAATGTTTAAAAATCATCCCTATTATGAGCCTTTGTCCTCCCATTATTTCTGGTTTTGTCCAGATTTCTTGTGCTAAGAGTTTGAGAGGTATGAAGCTGTTTGTAATATTCAACTGCCAAATCCCACAATTTTTCTATGGATTTTGTGAACCACTGAGTATGTATGTCTGCTATCTTGCACTGCCAATAGTCACCGGTCACCTTTTGGCTTAAATCTGTCTGGCCTGAGACACTAATGTATCGACTATTGGTCAATATGTGGCTGTTCCGGTAGTTCTCTGTAATTTCTACAATACTTATGGCTTTCAAGTTTTCTTTTCATTTGATCACATTCTTTGTATTTCTGCACCTGCTCCTTTTATAAAGGTTTCTAGCTTAAACAGTCATCTTAGACTTGTTTTCTTCATGGCTTCGAAGCTTTGTGAGATTTTCGCTTATACACAAATTCTTTTCTGTGGTGTTTCCACAGTGCACTGGTTATACTGCAAGTTAACAAACTGTTTGAAACTTATTTTTTTAATTAAAAAAAAAAAAAAAAAAATAGAGCAACGGACACCTTCTTTGTTCCATTGCTTCCTTTCCAAAGCACAGATGCACTGGGTATGCAAGTTCCATATGCATGCGCAGTACATCATAAAAGGCACCAAGATATTATCAGCTGCGGAAGGACAGTATGGCGCTGTTATACAAAGACATTATTTAAGAAAAGTAAGTATTTTTTTCTTAAATAATGTCATTGATTAATAGCAATAACTGACTCCGTGGTGTGGCATACTAAGATTTACCAATGGCTGGCTTTATTTAATTACTCGGGCTTCACCCTCATGATTAGACCACACCTACCATGGGTAAATCTTAATATACCACACTAATGTTGTTGGTTATTGCTTAAGTATAGTTCATTTAGTTTCTAGAATCATCTGTGTCAGTGGTTGCAAAGCATTGCTTACTGTACTTATTTCCTTGTTTCACTTGAAAGAAAGTTACTGTTTGTCGTTTTTGCATTTAAGTTACCTGTAACACATTGCACTTAAGTTACCTGGCACTTGCTCGCTAAAGCAATTATATAAGTCAGCACTAAAAATTAAAAGCACTACACCCTCACTCCCCACTGGCCCTTGTTTTCAATTATTAAGGAATTCCCAATATTATTCTAGCATGTCCAAAGGTCAGTTGTCAATCTCCTCTCCGGTCCAGCTGGTGAATCTGGGAATCTTGAGGCAATGTTACAACTGCCTCATGTACACAGACAACTCTCTCCTCCTCCCAACAAATTCCAGCACGTGAGAGATGCAACCATATAGCCAAACTGGAGGCTAAGCTCTCTCAACTCAGTACTGGCATAACCAGTCAGGAGGAGAAGGAAACCACACTCACTACAATTCCAGTCTCACATAGACCTACCACGACAGCAAACCAAACACATAATCACACAAAAACATACTCGGAGGCTCTAAATAAAGATCTGCCTAAGCAGCAGAGACTGCCAAAGCAGACACCCAAGCAACCGCTAAACCAAAAAAAAAACATGTGCAACACATATCTCACAAAGCCAGTGTGCCGAACAGTCACAGCCCTTAAGACTAAACAACACACCTGATACACTTGTAATAGGTGACTCTATCATCAGGCACACTGACGTCCCGCTCACCAGGCTGAACAAGGAGAGGGTCACGGTGAGCAGCCTGTCGGGCGCTAGGATCCGCCACATAACACAAGCACTCAGGTCACTCCAAGGCAAGTACAAATATGACTTGTTCATTGTCCATGCTGGTGTGAATGACCTGAGACGTACCTCCCTGGACTACATGAAAAGAGACAAAAAGGAGCTCTCTGAGCATGTAGCCCAGGCCGGTATGACC
Organism: Protopterus annectens; assembly: GCF_019279795.1. Lineage (NCBI taxonomy): Eukaryota > Metazoa > Chordata > Ceratodontiformes > Protopteridae > Protopterus > Protopterus annectens. Next base: position 580,384,505 of record NC_056734.1, on the reverse strand, counting down.
CTGACCTTGAGTAGCATCTTACCCTCACCAAGAATGATGCCACAATATGAAGACAAGATGATCAATTTCAACAACTGGCTTAAGTACTGGTGTCATTCAAAGGGGATCCAATGCCTGTCAGCTTGGGATGATATGCTCGACAAGCCACGATGCTTCGCTAGGGACGGCTTGCACCTGTCACCCCTGGGCTTTCGGATATTGGCAAAGGCTCTTGCTACCCCCATAGTGCCTTTTTAGGCAAGGCTCAAAAACAAACCCACCTCCATAGGTATCACAAGGGATAAGAAACTAAGAGTAATGCTACTCAACGCCAGAAGTCTAAACCTCAAGATGCACGCACTCAAAACTCTCCTTAGCATGGAGAACATTGATATCTGTGCAGTAACAGAAACCTGGTTCAGGGCTCCGAGAGCACCCCAGCACTACCAGGTTATACCTCATACCATGCTTTTCGGCCCCAAAACTTGGACCGAACCACAAAGGAGGGGAGTATCGATATTCATCAAAGATACCCACACCTCCAGGTTGGTGGCAAAGCACGAAGCATCAGAGACTATCCATGTGCAACCAACAGTGGGTAAAACTGCCTTCCAGTTTATAGCCTGCTACAGACCACCCTCCCAAACCCAGGAACCCCACTCGGCCTTTCTGAGAACACTGGAAAATATGAAGGTCTCTCCAAACACCATTATATTGGGCGACTTCAACTACCCAAACATAGACTGGGAGCATTACTCTAGCTCCAACACCCTAGCCCAAAGGTTCCTAGAATTTATAAACTCAAATGCTATGGAACAACTTATTACCACTCCCACAAGAGGGGAAAACATACTGGACCTGATTATCACCAACATGGGGACTCTATGCTCCAGAACAGAAGTGTATCCCTCACTGGTAAGATCAGACCATAAACTAATCTCACTGGATTTTCACATCCCGACCCCACCCCCTGCCCAGAAAACCACAGTGAAAAACTTCTCTAAAGCAAATTTCACACTCCTCAAAACCAAGGTGGAATCCTTCAAAGCCCCCGGGCCTGTGGAAAATATGGCCCAGACCGCAGAATCCTTTATAAATGCATTCTATGAACACCTTCAGGAATGCATGGATCATGCGATCCCAAATAAAACCAAGACCCAATCCTCCAAAGGCAGACGTCCTGTCTGGCGGACCCCAGCCATAAACAAACTATACAATAGAAGGAGGAAGCTACTAAATGATAGAGCAAAATCCCAAAAAGGGAAGGCATCACTGATCAGTATTAGCAAAAAACTACGGGCACTCATAAAATTGTCTAAGGCCAGCTTCGAGAGAAAAATTGCACAGGACACTAAGGATAATCACAAGGCTTTCTTTAGTTATGTTAGGAACCTGGGTGGTAATTCCCAGATATGCTCAGAATTAGTCCAAAATGACAAAAAATACACTGAACCCACAGACATTGCCAACATCCTAGCTGATAGGTTCAGTGCAAACTTCTCCCCCCCCTCCCCACCAAAAGGGCAAATATCTATCCCAGCAGAGTGCTGCCCCCTGACATCTCAGATGCTCAGGTAAGAGCCGCCCTCTCCAAAGCAAAACACAGCATCAATGGGACCAGACGTTGCCCCGGCTGCATCCTACATGAACTCCAAGAAGAGCTAAACCCAAATATAAAACTACTGTTCAATCTCAGCCTTACTACAGGATATGTGCCCAAAGAGTGGCGTACAGCAACAGTGGTCCCTCTCCATAAAGGTGGTGCCTCAACGGATCCTGGAAACTATCGCCCCATAAGCCTGACTAGCTTGGTCTGCAAAGCTATGGAAAGGATCATCATGGACCTCATAAATAAAGATATTGGGGACCTACAGACACTGGATCCTACCCAGTTAGGCTTTGTTAAGGGCAGATCCTGCCTCTTAAACCTGGTTGATTTCTTTGAAACAGTCACCAAGGCCATTGACGAGGGGAAGGTGGTCCACACAGCCTACCTGGACCTCGCAAAAGCCTTCGATACAATACCCCACTCGGGCATTATAGATAAGCTCACCAGCTTAAATATAAACCCCTATGTCACTAGATGGATTGCAAACTGGCTCAAGGACAGAACCCACATGGTTAGAATTGCTGGAGCCATGTCAGTCTCCAAACCAGTTACAAGTGGTGTCCCACAAGGCTCAGTCCTGGGACCTCTCTTGTTCAGTATATATTTCTCGGAGGTACAGGCCAACACGGAAGGACTGTGGCTGACCAAGTTTGCAGATGACTGCAAACTGGGCGCCATAATCGACTCTCCAGCCGACACAAGCATCCTCCAAAAGGGTCTCATAGAAACAGACAACTGGTGCCAGAGCCATGGCCTCAAACTAAATGCCAAAAAGTGTATAGTCATCCCCTTTGGCAAAAACAAAGTGCTCACAAATTACCACATAGGTGGTAATCCATTAAGTACAGAAGAAGTAATTAGGGACCTGGGGACCCAAGTTGATAGCAATCTCTCATTTGACAACCACGTGGCCAAAGTAGTTAGAAAAACATTTTATATAGCCCACCTAATCATGAAGGGATTCACATCTAGATCAGGGGAGGTCATCGTGCCTCTTTACTCATCCCTCATCAGGCCCATAATTGAGTACAATGCCTCTTTTGAGATGTACCTTACCAGACACCTGCAGCAACTGGAAAGACCCCAAAAGTACCTCACCAGGAGGATCAAAGGGCTCAAACAGATGCCATATGCTGCCCGGTTAAAGAAACTCCAGCTCTACTCAGTGGCATACCGCCTGTTCAGAGGCGATCTGTGCCTGACATATAAAGCCATGTCCAACCCGGAATTAATGGACATGCTGCACCTCAGAAAATCCAAATCCCATTGAGCTACGCGCTCGAGAGACTTGAACCTCAGCACTGAAATAAATAGGACATGCTGGAGGGACAGATTCATAACCCAGAGGCTCCCTTCAGTCTGGAATAAAATCCCAGTCCAGGTTAGGCAGAGTCCCTCATTGACTCTCTTCAAGAGGAATCTTGATGAGTGGATGGGAGATCGTAGGTTTACCCCAGGTATCACTTCTGTGTCACTGTTAGACAGAGGCACAGTATACTAACCTCGAAAAAGGGAATAGCAAAATAAATTTAAAATGGGTGGCGAAAGCCAAACACATTCTGGCTAGGTTTATAAATGCCCTAGGGCAGATAGCCTAGTATGAACCTATGAACAAGCTGATATTTTTAAAGCAAATTCAGTTTCCTCTATTATAAGCCACTGCCAGTTTATTAATAACTTATTACCAAAGAAACAGCAGCCTTGGAATTTGTACCATTCAAATTCCTTTTTATGGTGCACCAGTCAGAAGGATCTTAGGCTATGCAGAAAACAAAGCTGCTCACCAGTTTTACTAGTGTTAAATCTATCTGTGTGTGTGTGTGTGTGTGTGTGTGTGTGTGTGTGTGTGTGTGTGTGTGTGTGTGTGTGTGTGTGTGCGTGTGTGATTAGATCATTTTTGTGTGCAACTGAAATCTCGGTTACCAATGGGGAAATACCTTAAAAGACATACCGAACCCAAATGAATGTTAACTTATTTGAAATTACATACTTAGACTCCTACAACTCTATGCTTTTCTTACACGTACATCTTCCCTCTGGCGTCTCAGCTTTCTTTTATCCTTTGGGGGCACTTGGATTTGGGAGGCTTTCCCTATACATCTCTTGAGTTATTATTACTACTGTGGAAGATACATTATAGTAGGCCATTAATATCCTAGCTGTAACAAATTGCTTATTCAACCATTTACAGGTAATCTCATCCCATATCATTTCAAAATTGTCCTGCTTCACAATCCAACCACTATTCTGTGTTCCTCTTCTATAGATTCATAAACTGCTTCTAAGCTAATGGCCACCAGGACCCTTACAAGCCTAGCCATACACCCCAAACCATTTGAGTCCTAAGTATCATTGGCATCTATATGGAGAAGGAGGCATGCTAGTAGGGAGGTAGCTAAGGGTTTGTAGGGGGTGTAAGTTAATGTAATACTTTTCTTATTGATGATCTCTGTCCATAAGGGGCATGGAGGCTCGACCAGGGGTAAATTTATGATTTCCCATCCACTTGTCAAGGTTTTGTTTGAATCAGGTCAGGGATGAACTCTGTTTTACATGGATTGGGACCCTATTCCATACTGCAGTGAACCTTTGGGACACATCTGTATTTATAGCATGTTCTACTTATGTCACAAACTCAGATCCCTGGAGCTAGTGTTTCTGGTGCTGTTTGTTTTGGGCTTGTGCAAAAGATCCATCAGGGCTGGGTTTGATGAAGCCCTGTAAGCCAGGCAAAGATCCTCTCTCAGCAGCCTGTAGGAGACTGAATACAGAGACAGAGAGGGTATTTGTGTCTTGAATTCTCCTGGGAGAAATCTCTGTGGATGTTTCCAATGTTCTGGTTACATACATGCAAAAGTGGGCATTGTATTCAGTGATGGGGTCTAATAAGGGCTGAGTACAGTGGTACTATAACTTCGTTGGACCCAGATGTTATACCCTTACTCATACATTGTGTGATATAGAATGATTTTCTTACTATCTTAGCTACATGTTGGTCAAAGGTCAGATTGCTGTCTACATTTGTTCCCAGATCCCTCACTACTGGATCAACTCTTGGAGGTGTTTTATTGATGTAGTAATTAACTTGGGTTGAACAGTTTTCCAAAGGCCATTCTAGTGCATTTTTTTGGCATTGAGTTCTAGGCCATGGTTTTGACACAAGTCATTTGTCTGTATTAAACCTTCTTGCAAGATGTTGGTGACTTGGGGGAATCTATAATATATAATAGCTCCCAATTTACAGTTATCTGCAAATATTAGCCTTGACTTTGAAGAAATAGATACCAATGCAGGGGCGGACCCAGCACAGAGCCTAGAGTGCTCCACTGGTGATCAGTCTATTGGTGGAAATGGTCTGACTGATCCTGACTTCTTGGGTCCTATCTGTGAGACAGACGACAACCCAGCAAGTTGTATAGGGTTTATGCCTAGATCACAGGGCTTGCCAACAATGTCTGAGTGGGATATTGTATTGAATGCCTTGGCTAGAGCAAGATATGGAGTATGCACAGTTTTATCCTTGTCCAGTTCCTTGGTGACTCTCTCAAAAAAGTCTACCAGGTTAAGTAGGCATGACTTTCCCTTAATAAAGCCAAATTGAGATGGGTCTGGTGTCTGTAGTTAGCCCCCAAATCTGACTCAAGATGCCTATCTATACCTCTTCAAAACTATCAAGATTCAACCCTTTACCCTGATTCTGGGTGACTAACTACCCAAACATAGACTGGAAAAACTACTCTTGCCAGAACACAAATGCCCAGAGATTCCTCTATTTTGTCAATGCAAATGCTTTGGAACAGCTAGTCGATACCCCCACAAGAGGTGATAATATCTTGGACTTGGTATAAACCAACATGAGTAACACTGTGGCATCCCTGCAGTATCATCCTTCCTTGTAAGATCCAACCATAAAGTGGTTACTTTCGAAGTCAACATCGCCCCCGACCTCCCTCTAGCTAGATTCAATCAAAAAAATTTCTCCAAAGCTGATTACAGCCTCCTGTGGGATGGTATAAACAGCTTCACAGCCCCCTCCCTAGGAACTGACAGCAGTATCCAAAACTATAACAAATTACTATACAAACATTTATATAGATGCATGGAATCAGGAATACCTGGCAGGACCAAATCATCCTCCGCAAGGAAGAGTAAACCTGCCTGGTGGACATCTGCAATAAATAAACTCTATAACAAAAGAAAACAATTGCCGTCCAGGACCAAGAAAGGGCAGGTGCAATCTCTCCTTAGGCCAAACAAGCAAATAAGAGCACCAGGGAAATCCTCCAAAGCATACTTCGAGTCCAAATTGGCCACATCTACTAGAGACAATCATAAGGCCTTCTTCACATATGTCCGTAGTCTCAAAGGTGGCACCCAGATCTGTTCAGAACTGATGGTCAAGGACACCACATATACAAATGCCGTAGATATAGCAAACTTCACTACTCTGTCCCTCCCCATCAGTAAATCAGGACATTCCCAGTATCTGCCCCCTTCCCCTTATATCTAGGGATCAGGTCATCACTGCTCTCTCGAAGACAAAAAATACAGCCTCCATGGGACCTGATAACATCCCAGGCCACATCCTACATGAACTCAGGCAGGAACTTGCAGCACCATTAGGCACCCATTTCAACCAAAGCCTGAGTTTTGTCCCAGCTGAGTGAAGGACAGCCACTGTCGTCCCTTTACACAAAGGTGGAGCGTCCACTGATATAGACCCAGCAGCCTAACTAGCCTGATCTGCAAGGCCATGGAACGGATTATCATTGACCTCATTAACAAGAACATTGGCAACCTCCAAACACTTGATCCCACACAGTTTGGCTTCATCAAGGGGAGGTCATGTCTGTTAAATCTGGTCGACTTTTTTGAGACAGTCACCAAAGCCATGGACGAGGAGAAGACTGTGCACACTGCCTACCTTGACTGGAGGACAGACACGGTCATCCCTTTACACAAAGGTGGAGTGTCCACTGATACAGGAAATGATAGACCCATCAGCCTAACTAGCCTGATCTGTAAGGCCATGGAACAGATTATCATGGACCTCATTAACAAGGACATTGGCAACCTCCAAACACTCAATCCCATACAGTTTGGCTTCATCAAGGGGAGGTCATGTCTGTTAAATTTGGTTGACTTTTTTGAGACAGTCACCAAAGCCATGGATGAGGGAAAACCATGCACACTGTCTACCTTGATCTGGCCAAAGCCTTCAACACTAATCCTCATTCGGGCATCAATCCATATGTTACCTGATGTGTAGCCAACTGGCTCACTGATAGAACTCACCCAGTCAAAATAGCGAAGCCACCTCAAGCATTAGACCCGTACTGAGTGGCATACCCCAGGGTTCGATCTTGGGGCCTCTGTTATTTGGGATGTACTTTTCTGAGGTACAGGCCAAAACCAGTGGGCTATGGCTGACCAAGTTTGCAGATGATTGCAAGTTGGGAGCTGTCATCAATTCTTCTAGTGACATGGAAATCCTCCAAGAGAGTCTCACCCAAATGACTGGTGCCAGAAACATGGCCTCAAGCTAAATACAAAAAAAAAATGCATCATCATCCCCTTTGGGGAGATAGATGTCCCCACAAATTATCACATTAATAACGTTCTAAGCACGCAGTCAGTCATGAGGGATTTGGGCACCCAGATTGAGAACAGCCTGACTTTTGACAACCATGTTGCTTCCATTGTACGGAAAGCTTTCTACATGGCCCACCTCATAAGTAAGGATATCTCATCCAGGGACAAGGAGGTCATAACATCCCTGTATTCTTCCCTTATAAGGCCCATTATTGAGTACAATGCCCCATTTGGCATGTACCTTGCAAAGCACATTCAGCAGCTTGAGGGACCACAGAGGTTCCTCACCAGGAGAATCAAGGGCCTCAAAAATCTACCATACAAGGTCTAAAAGCCCTATCCTTCTACTCTGTTTCATGCAGACTCCTCAGAGGTTACCTCTGTTTGGCATACAAGGTGATCTCAGACCCCACCTTGATGGGACTGCTGCATATCCGCAAGTCAAGCTCCACTCGAGTAACCCACACACACGGCTTCACCCTGATCTGTGACATCAATAGGACTTGCTGGCAGAACAGATTTGTGTCCCAGAGACTCCCCCATCTACGAAACAGACTCCCTCTCAACGTCAAGCAGAGTACCTCTTTACTCCTTTTTAAGCACAATCTGGATAACTGGATGGAAAATAGAAAATACATCCCTGGGATTCCACCCATGTCCCTGCTGGACAGGGGCATTGGGTGCTGATCTGTCTATGCATAAAAGGCTAAACTCTTGGCTAGGATTATAAGGGCCTCAGAATCAATAGCCTAGTAACTTCCAATGATCCTATGTAGGTTGCCAATGTCCTTGTTTATCATTGCCATGATAATTCATTCCATGGATTTGCACAGTAGGCCTTTTAGACTGATGGTTCTGTAGTTCCCTAGGTCTGTTGATAGTCTGACCTTATGGAGGGGGAATGACTGTTACAGTCCTCCATTCACTTGGAAAAAGCCTGTTTCAAGGGTGTAGTTGAAGAGTGCTTCAAGTTGTCCTGATAAATCATGGTTTAGATTGTTTATGAGGCAACCAATGAAGTTGTCAGGACCCATGAAGGCAGTGCTCTTGGCTTTATCTAGTGCTGTCAGCACCCGGTCCCTGCTAATAGTTGGCGGTAGTATGTTGTAAGGGATTTCACCTGGTGGAGCTGAGGGGGTGAAGTTTGAGCTGAATTTATCTGCCAGTAGATTTACAATATTATCTTGATCAGAGAACCACTTCAGCACACTGTTGTGTGTTACCTTTAAGGTTTCCAGCCATAGCTGAAAAAGACTTTCCGATTGTCCTTAGAATGCTAGGCTATCCTGACCTCATAGCTGGCCTTGTTGGACTTGATTAAACTTTTAGTTTCTTGATTAGTTGTATAACACAACACTTTCTTTAAGGGAGTTGATCTTCTTGATTCTGGTCATGAATTTCTTTCTTTTATTATATAGCCTGTTGAAGTGAAGATTTCACCAGATGTTTATTTTTAGTGTTATTTTTGGGTTCACTTATGGTAGGTACACATCAGCTTCTATGTAGCCATTTATATATTTGCATAGGAACTCTATGAATAATTCTGCACAGGTAGCTGTCATCTCAGGGTTAGTGAGAGACTGGAATTTTGAGAAACTATCACTTAATAGGATGTAGTTTGCCTCTGAATAGTCCCCAACTGTTACTGGTTTGGCTTGGTTTTGTGTGTTGATTTTCATTTCAAAGGAGACAGTTTGGGTATCTGACCCCAGTAGTGAGGATGTGATGCAGGAATGGTTCAACTCTCCCATGCTGATGAGTCCAAGATCGAGTATGTTTGATCCTTTGGCTGGAGTGTGCACTATCTGTTCTGGGATGTTTGTGTTAATAAAGTCCAGGAAACACTATGCCTGTGAATTTGCAGCAGTGTAAGTTTTTTCCCAGTCTATAGAAGGATAGTTAAAGTCACCCATGCATAAGGTGTTGGGTGGGATGGTGAGTATCTCTGATAGGTCTAGGTAAATGTTGTGAGACTCTAGGGGTAGAGATGGCGACCTGTAGCTAGCCATGATATGGTGAGAGACATTATCTATGGTGACTTGCACGTGGATGAGCTACATGGTACCATCCTGTTTAACCAAACTGGAGTTATGCTTGTTGGTAACACAGATCAAGACACCTCCATTTTTGGCCCCACACTGTGCTGTTGCTGGTCTAAGTGTGTGGAACGCTGTGTAGTCTTGCACTGCTACTGAACTTTCTATGGCTTTAAACCAAGTCTCAGTCACAGCACAGATGTCTACGTTCTCCAGGGAGATGAGGGCATGAAGAGGTGGAATTTTTTTGTTTAGGCTCCTTACATTAAGAACTTATACCTCAAGGTTGCTTGGAGACTATTTCACTATGTTGGTAATTTTGTCTTGTTGGCTTTGCCATAAAAAAGCTCTAAGAGGGTATATAAAATTTTAGCCAATGTCTGAAAGACTAGCTGGGACTGGTGCAGCCCATCCTTGACATAACAATGTAGTTTGTAGACCTAGTCCTCCAGTGCTGTCAGATATGGGACCCCCCTGCAGTGGCACCAGAAGCTAAGCCAATTATTAATATGACTCATTTTATGTTTACTGTGGCATCATCCTCGGTGAGGGTAGAATGCTGTTCAGTGCAAAGCTCGTACCTATCTGTGACACACAATCTGTGCATCTATGTGCATAAATAGGCTTATAGTCTGCACACACTCTGACATACATACTTCTCTTGATTCATGGCAACCAAAATAAATTATCATTGAATCTACAATGAATTACTATAGGGTGTTTAAGCTTATCACTTTCTTAAAATATCCTTCCTTTCAAATGAAATCATAATCAAGTCCAACAAGGACAGAGAAAGGAGCTGCTACTTATTTGCACTTTAATCTGTAGTTAATGTTATCATCTGATAAGGCAGCTGTTGTGGATTAATGGAAAACTAAATGCTGTAGAAAAACAACTTGTTATATGCAATTGGCACCCTGTTTATCTACTGCTGCCAAATCATTGCCAGTTGTTATTTCTATACTAGCTGACACTAGTATCTTGCACCAAATATTTGTAATTACGTTTTCTGTTGTATCATCGTTAATTCTTAGACATGATGACAAACATGACAGCTGCATGATATGTACATATTATAGACTAGTTTAGGTCACTTAATATGGAATTTCCTCCCAATTTAATTGGTTTCCTTTGTAGAATTCATACAATATAATGCACTTTCTCTGAAGTATAATATCTGGCAGAACGTAGTTATGCCTCCCTCCTTTGATTTGGCTCTTTGCAAAGTGCCTGTCATGTGCCATTTTATTTAAGAGCAAAATGCAATCTGCCAGTAAAAAAAAAAACATGTGACATAGGTGATTGTACAGTGGTCATGCCTGAACATGTATCTGTTAATACGTACTGTGCTTTGCTAGGGGACTGACTTCTTATGCTAAACTAAATATGAGCCCACTGAGAAAACTAGTTTAATCCATTTGCAAATCACATGCATTGTTATTGTTTTTACTGATAAAAACATAACAATTTTTCTCAAGTAAACAGATCCAAATTTTAATCAAACTCATAAGTATGGGCAAATTTAAAGCTATAATGAAAGATACTGTTTACATCATGAATTATTGTGTATGCAGCATAATTTAACCATTTTAATCCGTTAAATTACCTCTCTTTGAAGCTTCAAGTTCTTTAACCACACTCTTGCTATTCACTCTTTTGGACATCCTATGCCCTCATGGTTGGATGCTTTCCCCATGTTTCTATCTTACATCATCACCTTGGTTGTGAGGCTAAGAAATATAGTATTCTGAGAACCTCAGGTCCAAAGATCGTTTATTATATGTCTCAGAACTAAGCATGACACTTAAATGGTAACTGTTTAACTGAAAAAATTCATTATTTTATAAGTAAAAGACAGAGAAATATATGGCTGTAAGATCTAATTATTGGCTAGGACCTGCAGAGTCAGCTGAGGGATGAGCAGTCAATGCTCACTTTGCATTTTTAGGGAGCAGACTCACTGCAGACCTTTGTGGTGCAGAAGAATAGGTACCTGTCCCAAATGCTATAGGAAAGCAGTTCTCTGGAGTTCATTAGCTATGTGCATAAAAGGGCACTGCCTACTCCTTCAGAAGTGCAGCGGTAATAGGTAGCATACTCATGCCAGCATACGGAGGAATGACTTTAATGTTACTTCATCACAGTTCTTGTCCCAGTACAGGGAATAAATGGGCAAGATGCAAGGTGAGGAGTAGATACGCTCCCAGAGCCAAGAAGTCCGCGAAAAGCATCAAAGTAAACAATGTATGAAACAATGCACAGTCATTTCAGTACCTCATTGCTCTGCACTTCACGCTTTACAAAAATAGCATATGGGAATCCCTGGGTGCTTTCCATCATAAGCACTTGCACAACTAATTAGATGTAATAAAGTTCAGTGTAAAAGGCAGCAGCACCATATTTCATCTAAAACATTATGTAATCCTTTACATCAAGCACAAGGTACCCTTGACCACTGCAAACTGAGTAAAGGTACAGTGGAGATCTTTTCTTCATCGAGAGGGGCATCCTAGTTATGATACATGTGCAATGAGTAGATATGCTGTTTTCTGTAACTGTTTGTACAGGGGGTAATTTCACCTTAATATAACACATTTTAATAATGCTGTGCTATAGTAAAGTGGTGGTGGTGGTGGTTTCGAAGGCACACTAACGCCTTTTTAAAGGTGTTAAAGAAACTGAGGCTACTAGATGCTAGCATACATCTATGATGTGCACATGCATATGTGGCAGTCCCAAAACACATTTACACAAATTGTCTGTGTACACCCAGCAAAGTATACTTACATCGGAAAAGGGTCATAGTTTCTATGTAGGGAAACTATAAAAGCACCATAATTAATGATGAGAAAAGAGAAAACTAGTAACAATAAATGAAAGAGCTTTGGGTTGTCATAATGGTTAAGACATTTACCTCACACACAAGAGTAACAGGGTTTGATTCTCACTATGGGAAATTGGCTAGGCTCAAAATGGTCCTCAAGGGCAGCTAGCCTAATACCTATGAACCTATAATGAGACATCCCAGAAGGAAGGCAAGGTGGGGTAAATGGTAGCAAAATAAGAGAACACATAAGGAAGACAAGCAGAGAAAAAAAGAAGGGAGTAACACCGGTAAAATAAAGAAACAAAGACCATAAGATCAGTGACAGTTAATATCCATCCAATTTGACAGGACAATCTTAAAATCTTGATCTCCTCCATCAGAGCATCATTTTCCATTTCAGTCCTGTGTGCCTGAATAACTAGCTGAGAATGATTGGCATATACCAAAACTGTGGGCATACACAGACTTTAGAACACATTCCTTTGAATCTTTAAAAAATTCCTATATATATTTCTACTCAAAGCATTTAACATATCTTTGACACTCCCATCACACATCTCATGAAATGCTTCATTACCATCGAATAATTTCACAAGAAGTTTTGAATTACCAAACAAAAAGATTTGAACTGGAATGAATCAATAATCAGTGTGTTACACATTCACTGGCTGTATTCACTATATATTGATTCATAGAGCACATACATCTATCTATGTATATGTGTGTGTGCATATATATATATATATATATATATATATATATATATATATATATATATATATATCTATATATATATATATATATATATATATGTATGTATACACACACACACACACACACACACACACACATATATATATATATATGTGTGTGTGTAGATTCATACGTACTTACAAGGCTATTGATCTGTGCTGATCTAAGGAAGACTAGCCCTACCTTCACATGGTAGCTTTTAGCCCTTACATGCTGCTTACAAATAACTCAGAGATTGGCTGAAAACCCCTATACTGGTGCATTTGCACATTTCCCCAATTCATGTGGTATTTATAGGTGCATAGGTGTTTACTATGCTAACAATCACAAGGGCCTTTTTAAGCCTAGCCATGCATCTCAAATATCTGACAAGTTCTGATACCCTTGATAAGTGTAAGCATGGGCCTGGGAGATAAACCATTTACAGGTTACCTCTGTCCATTAGAGACATAGGTGCCAAACCAGGGATGAATTTCCTGTTCCCTATCCAATTGTCCAAGTTGCACTTGAATTCGATTAGGGAGGAACGCTGCTTCACATGGATAGGTAGCCTGCTCCATAGATGGGGTAGTCTCTGGGATACATATCTATCTCTCCAGCGGGTCCTATTTATATCACAGGCAAGGTTTAAGTCTTTAAAATTGGTAATTCTGGTGCGGATTGTTTTTTGGATATGCAGGAGGTCCATCAGAGTGGGGTCTGTCAATGCCCTGTATGCCAGGCATAGATCTCCCCTAAAAAGCCTGTAGGAGATAATATAGAGATAGGGCCTTGAGGCGGTCTGCAAAGGACATATTACTTATGCCCTGTACTCTTTTGGTGAGGAACATCTGTGGACATTCCAATTGCTGGATATGCCTAGTTACGTACATACCAAAGGGGGCACTGTACTCAATGATAGGTCTGATGAATGCCGAAATACAGTGGAACAATGACTTCCTTGGACTTGAATGCCATACCTTTGTTTATAAGTTGAGCAACAGAAAATGATTCAAGAGAAACTCAAGAGGCAACACCATCCAAAGTGAAGGAGACCTTTATTACAACGAATAAATCATAAAAATATCATAGTGAGTGCTTTTGCGTTACTATGAACGCTTCTTCAGACTTAATTATTACAAAAGAACTTCCATTTAAATATATCCAGGTGGCTGCGATGAATAGCTCTCTAACCAATCAAATATCTGAATCCATTACAAAATAAACTACCTAGTCTGTTAAATATATTTAAATGAATTTAAAAAGCTATATGCAGTTCTAGCTAGCAGCCATACAAAATATTCTGATGTAGAAATTCATTGTAATAAATCATTGCAAGTATGAATACATTATTTTAAAATCCTGTATTAAATTATAAGCAGCACCATTAGCAAAGAAATATATAAAAATGCATATTGCCATCTTTAAATGTCACTAGATGGCAGAATGAACCTTGAGACCAGCTTTGGATATATTAAATTACTAATTGAACAGTATATGCTGATAGCGGAGAGTATAACTGTGGAGATGACACAACCAAGACAAGAACTGTTAAACATTTTGTCACAGCAAGATGTGAATGATTTCGACATGGAATTAAGGACCAACCTTGCACTATTGGACAATAAACTTTTGCAGGGTAAAAAAAGGAAATTAGAAAGAGATGTCATTGATTTTTATAAGAGGAATGTGTTGTCTTGGCCAAGGGAACCAGTAAGAAATGGCAAATTCGCTCAACCTCCCCAACTGAACCAATTAGATGAAATGCAGCCATTAGTCACGCCCACAGTGACAGTTAACGTCAACCCCAGTTCAGGAGGAAACTATACGGCAATAAGTGAAGACGCTGTATCTCAAGTGAGGTGTACAGTTGAGAAGGAAAGGCAGCCTTCAGTAAAAGAAGGAATTATATAATTTACTACACGTATTCCGGATGTGAGAAGGAAAGAAAAACTGAATGAGGCAACTCCTTCAACTTCTGCAGTTGCACTGGCGTCCAACGCTTTTCCCCTACCTATCCGGACAGTACAAAAGCAGCCATGGACCCCTCAACACAGGATGAGGAAATGCAAATCATCGGAAGAATGGCTAGAGTTCCAGAAGAAAGTACTCAAACCAGTGAGTCGGACTTAAAAGTTAATATTCCCAATTTGTGTTAAATGAGTTTGAGAGATCCCTTTTAAACAAGGGACTCTCTTTTATACCATCTAAAATAGTGAATGTCATGGACTTGTTAATTGACTAAGTTTTTTGTTAGGAATACTGGATTTAAATTAATGTATGGTGATGTAGAAAATGAGACTGCAAATAATTTTAGGAAATCTTCCACATTCATACCCCCTGTGCACCGACTACTTGAAGCTTTTGAAAGAGCTTGTGAGAAAGATTTGAGTCAAGTGGCCGTAATGTGAAACAGGAACTCTACAATTTAAACAGAAATTAATTAGATGCATTGAACGTTTTACAAAGCAATAACAATATAATAATTAGACCGCTAACAAAGGTGGAGCTATTGCGATTTTAAATAGTAATTTTTATGAAACTAAAATGAAAAATATGTTAGCTGAAACAGGCACTTAACTTCTAAGTAATTATCAATTGAATAAGATTATTAAAGCAGTACATAGTGAATTATACGATTTTTTTAATGAGTGGGATTATTGACAATGAACTTTATAAATATTTTTTAGTGGAAACACTGACAGTTCCTACATTCAGAGGTTTGCCTAAAATTCATAAAGATTTGTTAAATCCCCCCATGAGACCCATAACATCAAGTAAAGGGTGGTTGACATAATCTATATCCATATACATAGAAAAACAACTTAGACCAATAGTGTAGCAAACAGACTCCATTATTAGAGACACTCAACAATTTCTAGAAACATTTTCAAACCATGTAGCCACAGAAGAGAACATCTCCACAAGTTTACTAGCAAATTTAGATGTAGCCTCTTTATTTATGGCAATCTCCAATAACATTGGCATGAAATATGTGAGGCTATTTTTAATAGATAAAGGGATGCCCAGGGAACTCATTATGAGATGTATGTTGTTGATGGAAATTATTCTAAATAAGATTGTGTTTTCATAAGGTGAAAGCTATTACTTGCAAACAAATGGAGTGGCAATGCGTACTCCCTGCGCCAACTCATACGCCAATCTAGTGATTGCATATTGGGAATATACATTGCTATTGATAATTTACAGTTTAAAGACTACATCAGATACTACAAACGTTTTGTGGATGATGTTTTCCTTGTTTGGGGAGGTACTGAGGATAAACTACATGAGTTTATAGAATATATTAATGGCACAACAGATTTTTTTGTCCTTTACAGCACATTGGTCATTGGATAGGATAAAGTTCTTAGATGTTTTGGTATACAAGCATGGTTACAAACCAAGATGTATAGGAAGAGTTGCAGTAACAGTATGCATCCCCGACATAAATATCATAACATAATTAAGAGCCAAGCATTGAGGGCTTCTAGACTGATGAGTCAAGATTTTGTCTTCCATGAAACTTTGACTAATTTGGAACAAGAATTTAAGGAGAGAGGCTATAAAACACATGAATGTAGGAAGCTATTTGAGAACATAGATATAAATAGACAAGAGAGGTAAACCCTTTTATAAGAGACACATTAACAGACTGAAAGAATTGAGAAATAATTCATTACTACATGTTAATAGGTTAATCATTCCCTACACGAGTAATAATAATAAAATACAAGAGATAGTGAAGCACTGGAATATATTGACTGTGTATGAGAAAATTTCAGAACTAGTGGGAAATACACCGAGATATTCTTACAAAAACACAGTCTTTGAAAAGATTATTATGTTACGATAAAAATAAAACAAGTGGAATACAATCAGTTAGGAAAGGAACATTGGCATGTAGAAACTGTAATCAGTGTCCTTACATGGTGAATGACAATGTGTTTAGACATCCAGACACAGGTAACATTTAGACATTTCAGCATTATGCTGATTGTAAATCCCGTGACTTAATATATTTAGCGAAATGTCAGAAATGTGCTTCTTTTTATATTGGTAGACCAATAGGACTTTAAGTGAAAGAGTTAGAGAACATCTATATGCTATTCATAAAGAAGATGATAGAAATGCCTTAGCTAAGCACGTTATTAATAATGATTTAACCCATAGGTTTGTTTTTTTTTAGCCAAAGAATTGATTAGTAAAACAATTAGGCTAGAGAACATCAGGAAAAACAAGAGAATAAATGGATTTTGAAGTTGCAAGCTGATAAAGCCCATGGCCTTAATGAAAAAGTCTCTTTGAAACCGTTTTTGGCAGACAGACTGTTTATGCACTAACGTCACAATTCATAGAGTTCTCTCACATTCTGTCTTTCATTTATTGATACATTCATAGAGATTTCTATAGCTTTTGTACTTTCAAGCCTAGTCAGCTAGTTGTTTTAATATAGTTCAGTAATTTATTATAACAGATTTTATGAGTGAATTTTATAGATTATTATTCCATGCGATCTAACATGGCTGTGTTTTATTTTATGCTTCACAATATTTAGACATTGCCTCATTTGCACATGTATATTCTTTTAACTTTGTTTTTTGAGTAATTTTATAAGAGCTTTTTACAGACACTAGTTATGTGTCATAGATGGGTTAATTATACATCTGATTTTTATCATAATAGGTTGCACATGTTAATATTTATTGCATTACTATTATATTTGTCTATGTAAATGCATGTAGCTTATATGTTTTATATACTTTGCATTCTGTATCATGGATTTATTCTGCCATCTAGTGACGTTTAAAGAAGTTAATATGCCTTTTTATATATTTCTTTGCTAATGGTGCTGCTTATTATTTAATACAGGATTTTAAAATAATGTATTCATACTTGCAATGATTTATTACAATTTCTGCATCAGAATGTTTTATATAGCTGCTAGCTAGAACTGCATATAGCTATTTAAATGTATTTAACAGACTAGGTAATTTATCTTGTAATGGATTCAGATATTTGAATGGCTAGAGAGTTATTCATCGCAGCCACCTGGATGTATTTAAACGGAAGTTCTTTTGTAGTAATCAAGTCTGAAGAAGCATTCATAGTAATGAGAAAGCGCTCACTACGATATTTTTATGATTTATTCGTTGTAATAAAGGTCTCCTTCACTTTTGGACAGTGTTGTCTCTTGAGTTTCTCTTGATTCTGAAGGTTTTCGTATCATAGAGGCACTTTATCCTTTGACTGTGCTTGCTTTATTTTGTGAACATAGAATGATTTCCTCACCACTGTAGACATGTGATAATGAAAGGCTAGATTACTATCTGTGTGTGTCCCTAAGTCCTTGACTACTGGGTCAACTCTAAGGGGTGTGTTGTCAATATGATCGTTACCAGGGATGGATGACTTCCCAAAGGATACTATTATGCATTTCTTGGCATTTAGTTTTAGTCCATGGCTCTGACACCAGTTGTTTGTCTGTGTCAGCCGCTCCTGGAGAACATTTGTGTCAGTGTGAGATTCAATGACAGATCCTAATTTGCAATGATCTGCAAATTTAGTCAGCCAGAGACCGCTGACATTAGCCTTGACTTCTGAGAAGTAAATGCAAGAAAAGAGCAGTCAAAGGAGTGATCTCTGAGGACTCTACTTGTGACTGGCCTCTTTGTAGAGGTGAACTCCCCAATTCTACCTTCTTGGGTCCTGTCTGTGAGTATTTGCTATCCACCGGGTGACATAAGGGTTTGTACCTAACTGCTGAGTTTGTCAACACCTCGAGTGGCGCATTGTGTCAAATGCCTTGGCCAGGTCAAGGTAGGCAGTGTGAATGACTTTGTCCTCTTCCATTGCTTTGGTGACCTTCTCAAAGATGTCCACCAGGTTGAGTAGGCATGACTGCCCTTGATGAAACCAAACTGAGTTGGGTCCAGTGTCTGGAGGTTTACTATATCTCTGTTGAACATTTATATGATAATTCTTTCTATGGCTTTACATACAAGACTAATGAGACATATGGGTCTGTAGTTTCCAAGATCTGTATATGGCCCACCTTTGTGCAAAGAGATGACTGTTGCTCTTCTCCATTCATGAGGCACAAAGCCTGTTTGGAGGCTACAGTTAAATAGTAATTCCAGAGGCACTGATAGGTCATGTTTCATGCTATTCAGAAGGCATCCTGTGATATTGTCTGAGCCCATTGATGCAGTGTTCTTGGTCTTAGAAAGAGCATTAAGGACCTGTTCCATAGTGATAGTAGGGAGAGTTATAGTTGATATTTCCTGAGGAAAGATTGAGGGGGATACAGGGGTAAAGTTGGAGCTGAATTTATCATCCAGGAGGTTTGCTATATCTTCTGGCTCAGTATAGGTGGCTCCATTTACAATGAGCTTGGCACACAACTGTGTATTGCCTTTGAAGTTGCGCACATAGCTAAAGAATGCTTTGTGGTTGTCCTTGGCCTGGGAGGCCAAACATACCTCAAATTTGGCTATAGTAGACTTTATTTGTCCTCTGAGTTGTTTGCTTAGTTTGAGAGTGCTTTTATCCTGCTGGCTGCTGCATGATCTGCCCTTGATGAAACCAAACTGGGTTGGGTCCAGTGTTTGGAGGTTTACTAGGTTCGTAGGTAGGTACAAGGCTATCTGCCCGAGGGCATTTATAAGCCTAGCCAGAGTGTGTTGGCTTTCGCTGCCCCATTGATTAATTAACTGATCCTCTGCCAAGCAGAGCCAATGAAGTGATCCCAGGGGTGTATTTTCTGTTACCCATCCACTCGCCAAGGTTTCTCTTGAAGATTGTTAGTGAGGGGCTCTGCCTGATGTAATTTGTAATTTTGTTCCAATGCATGGGGAGTCTCTGTGACAGAAATCTATCCCTCCAGCATGTTCTATTTATTGTTGTGGCGAGGTTTAGCTCACTAGAGTGCGTGGCTCACAGTGACTTGGATTTCTTTAAGTGGGACATGTCCATCAATTCTGAGTTGGACATGGCTTTGTAAGTCGGGCAGAGATCACCTCTGAGTAAGCGATATGCCACTGAGTACAGCCGGAGTTTTTTCAGTTGGGCTGCATAGGACATGTGTTTGAGACCAGTAATCCTCTTGGTGAGGTACTTCTGTGGTCTTTCCAGCTGTTGGAAGTGTCTTGTGAGGTACATCCCAAATGGGGCATTGTACTCTATGATGGGTCTAATGAGTGATGAGTAGAGGGGCACTATAACCCTCTTTATTTCTAGATGTGAACCCTTTAGTAATTAGATGGGCCACATAGAAGGATTTCCTAACTACTTTGGCAATATGATTGTCAAAGGAGAGATTACTATCTACCTGGGTCCCCAGATCTCTTATTACCTCTTCTGTATTAAGGGGACTCCTATCTGGTAATTCGTGGGTGTTTTGTTTTTCTCAAACGGGATGACTATGCATTTTTTGGCATTTAGCTTGAGGCCATGACTTTGACACCAGGTGTCCGTCTCAGTAAGGCCCTTCTGGAGGATGTCCATGTCAGCTGGAGAGTCAATTATGGCTCCCAATTTGCAGTCATCAGCGAACTTGGTTAGCCATAGTCCTCCTGTGTTTGCCTGTACTTCTGAGAAGTATATGCCGAACAGTAGGGGTCCCAGGACCGAGCCTTGCGGGACACCACTTGTGACTGGTTTAGAGTCGGACCTGGGGCCCGCTATTCTTACCGTGTGAGTTCTGTCTGTAGGCCAGTTGGCAACCCATCTCAAGACATAGGAGTTTATGTTCAGGCTGGTGAGTTTTTCTGTAATACCCAAGTGGGGAATGGTGTCGAAAGCCTTGGCGAGGTCAATGTAGGCTGTGTGAACCACCTTTCCCTCGTCTATAGCCTTGGTGACTGTCTCGAAGAAGTCAACCAGGTTTAGTAGGCATGATCTGCCCTTAAAGCCGAACTGGGTCGGGTCAAG
This sequence comes from Protopterus annectens, assembly GCF_019279795.1. NCBI lineage: Eukaryota > Metazoa > Chordata > Ceratodontiformes > Protopteridae > Protopterus > Protopterus annectens. The sequence continues at coordinate 580,363,798 of NC_056734.1, read as the reverse complement.
TGTTTGGTGGTTCCCAATGTCTTTGTTAATGAGTTCCATGATGATGCGCTCCATAGCCTTGCAGACCAGGCTAGTCAGGCTTATGGGGTGATAGTTACCAGGGTCAGTTGTGGCCCCTTCTTTGTGGAGAGGAATAACCATTGCTGTGTGCCTTTCTATGGGCATGTAGCCTGTGGAGAGGCTGAGGTTGAACAGCGTGTTTAGGTGGGGGGTTAGTTAGTTCTGTACTTCATGCAAGACGCAGCCTGGGACAAAATCTGGTCCCATTGATGCTGTTTTTTGCTTTTGAAAGGGCTGTTTTCACCTGTGCATCTGTGATTTGGGGCACTACACTTTTCTGGTATTGTTGTGGGCCCTTTTGGAGATGAGAGAGGGGTGAAGTTTGCACTGACTATCTGCCAGGATGTTGGCAATATCACTAGGTTCAGTATCTTTTGTGCTATTTTGCTCTAGTTCAGTGCATATCTGCAAGTTGCCACTTAGATTCTTAACATAGCTAAAGAAGGCTTTGTAGTTATCTTCTGAATCCTTGGCTATTTTTCTTTCAAAGTTAGCCTTGGATGATTTCATGAAGGACTTCAGTTTTTTACTGATACTGCTCAGGGATGTCTTTCCTTCTTGGGATTTGCTTTTTTTCTGAACTAGTTTCCTCCTTCTGTTGTATAGCCTGCTTATTGCAGGGGTCCACCAAACCAGTTTCCTTCTCTTAGAAGAGTAAATTTTGTTTTTTTCTAGGGATGGCACGATCCATGCATCATTGTAGATGCTCATAGAGTGCATTTGTAAAGGTTTCTGCAGCTTGGGCAGCATTATCTTTTAGCGTGGGGGCTGTGAAACTTACCACCTCTGTCTTAGGTAAGGTGAAGTTTACTTTAGAAAAGTTTTTTACTATGGTTTCCTTAGTTGGGGGTGGTGGTGGGGTGTGGACATCCAGAGTGATTAGTTTATGGTCTGATCTAACCAGTGACGGTTTGACCTCCGGTGTGGAACACCTGTCGCCCATGTTGGTGATGACCTGGTCCAATATGTTTTCACCTCTGGTAGGGAAGTTTACCAGCTGATCCAGGGCATTTGAGTTGATGAATTCCAGGAAGCGCTGGGCCTGGGAATTTGTACTCAAGTAGTTTTCCCAGTGAATGGTAGGGTAATTGAAATCACCCAATATCAGGGTGTTTGATAGGACCTTCATGTTTTCCAGTGTCTCCAGAAAGGTGGAGTGGTGATCCTGGGTCATGGAGGGTGATTTGTAGCAGGCCACAATTTGCATTGCAGATTTGCCCGATGTTAGTTGCACATGGATGATCTCAGAGGCATCATGCTGTGCCACTAACCTGGAGGTGTAGGTATCCTTGATGAATATGGATACACCCCCTAGTTTTGTGTTTCAGTCCGTGTTCTGTGGCTGAAACGTGTGGCATGAGTTGTAGCCCAGTAGTGCCGGGGTGCTCTCTGGAGTCTTGAACCAGGTTTCAGTTACTGCACAGATGTCGACGTTCTCCATACTAAGGAGTGCTTTGAGCGCGTGCATTTTGAGATTTAAACTCCTGGCGTTGAGTAGCATAACCCTCAGTTTTTTGTTGACTGTGCTGTTTACGGAGGTGGGTTTGACTTTTGAGCCTTACCTAAAAAAGACACTATGGAGGGCAGCAAGAGCCTTGGCCAGTATTCGAAAGCCTTCGGGTGACAGGTGCAAGTCATCTATTGTGAAGCAATGTGGCTTGTCGAGCATGTCATCCCAGGCTGACAGACACTGGATCCCCTTTGAATGACACCAGAAGCTTAGCCAATTGTTGAAATTGATCATTTTTTCTTTATACTGAGGTATCATTCTTGGTGAGGGCAGGATGCTACTCAGGGTCAGGGTCATACCAGCCTGGGCTACATGATCAGAGAGCTCTTCCATATTATACTATATCACTATTGATCATTTCCATGATAATTCTTTCCATGGCTTTACATATAAGACTAGTGAGACTTATGGGTCTGTAATTTCCAGGGTCTGTAGATGGCCCATCTTTGTGCAGAGGGATGACTGTTGCTGTTATCTATTTATGAGGCACGATATTTGTTTGGAGACTGTTGTTAAATAGTAATTCCAGATGCCCTGACAGGTCATGTTTCATGCCATTTAGAAGGCATCCTGGGATACTGACTGGACCCATTGATGCAGTGTCATTGGCCTTAGAGAGAGCATTAAGACCTGTTCCCTAGTGATAGCAGGGGAGTTATATTTAATGGTATTTCCTGAGGGATGGTTGAGGGGGGGAGAGAGGAGTAAAGTTGGAGCTCAATTTATCATCCAGTAGGTTTGCTATATCTTCTGTCTCAGTATAGGTGGCTCCATTTACAATGAGCTCTGCACACAATTGTGTATTGCCTTCAAGGTTGAAGACATAGCTAAAGAATGCCTTGTGGTTGTCCTTGACCTGGGAGGCTAAATTCATCTCAAATTTGGCTTTGGTAGACTTTATTTGTCCTCTGAGTTGTTTGTTTAGTTTGATGAGACTGATTTCATCCTGCTGGGTGCTGCACCTCCTAATTTTTGCCATGATTTTCGTCCTCCTGTTATACAGCCCATTGATTTTGTGATTCCACCAGGGTAGTTTGTTTTTTGAGTTAGTTCTGTACTTCTTCCTGGTGGGGACAGCTGCCGCTATGCAGCTATTAACATGCTTGTACAGGATTTCTGTGAACAGTTCTGCCTAGGCAGCAGTGTTCTCAGGGGGTTATCACTTAATAGCAGGAGGTTAGCCTTAGAGTAATTCCTGAATATTCCAGGTTTAGCTGGGGGTCCAGGTATTATTTTTTACTTCAAAGCAGACAATTTTGTGGTCTGACCTTACCAGGGAAGACATTACAGTAGGGAGTGTGCATCCCTCTCCCATATTAGTGAGGACCAGATCCAGTATGGCTGCACCCCTGGTTAGTGTAGTGACTATCTGATTCAGGGAGTTTGTGTTTACAAAATCCAGGAATCTCTGTACATGCGCATTTGGTGTCATATAGGATTCCCATTTAATAGTGAGGTAATTAAAGGCATCCATGAATATGGTATTGGTTGGATGACTGCCTCTAATAAGTTAAAACACGTGGTATGGGTTTCCTGGGTCATACAGATGGCTCTATAGCTGGCAGGGAAGTGACATTGGATTTTGCCTATGGTGATTTGAACATGGAGCAGCTCAAGTGCATTGCTCTGTTTGACCAGCCTTGACATATATTTATTTCTGATGTAAATACTGACACCTCCACCTTTAGTCCCTGCCTGTGAAGTAGCTGGTCTAAAGGTGTGGAAGGCATTATAGCCTTGCATTGTTGTTGTGCTCACCATGGCTTTAAACCACCTCTCAGTGACCACACACATCAGCATTCTCCCAGGTGAAGAGAGCTTCTAGGGAGTGGAACTTTTTGTTTAGACTCCTAGCATTGAGCAGTAATGCCTTTAGATTTTCTTGATTTTGATTTGCTATGTCGGATGTACTTTCAGTCTGGCATTGTCTTAAAAAGGCACTATGGGGGAAGACAATGTTTTAGCTAATATCTGAAATCCTAGAAGGGAGAGGTGCAGATCACTTCAGGCAAAGCAGCGTGGTCTGTTGACCATATCCTTCCAATCTGACAAATATTGCACCCCCTTAGAATGATACCAGAAACTAAGCAAATTATTAAATTCAATCATCTTTGGAGAAGGTAAAATCCAGCTCAATGCTAGGCTCATACCATCCTGAGACACATATTCTGAGAGTTTCATGATGTCTCTTCTTCATATAGTCTAGGGAGGTATGTCTCAGGTCATTTACTCCCATATTGACTATGACTGAGTCATACTACTACTTGTGGTCCAATGATCTGAGTGCATGTGTAGTGTGGTGGATCCTTGCCCCTGATAAGCAACTGACAGTGACTTTCTCCTTTCTCAGCCTGGTGAGAGGGGCATCAGTGTGTCTCCTGATGGAGTCTCCAATGACCAGAATGTTGGACTGTGTGGTGGCTTGCCTTATAGGCTTAGAAGTAGAGGATCCATAAGATGTGTCTCTATGTGTTGATATGGGTGTTATTTTTTTGAAAGAGTGCATTTGGGGCTGCTGATGGTATTTGTTATGTGTACTTCATCTAGGAGGTCTTTGTGGTTAAGAAGGCTAAGTGCCTCAGCATATGTGGTTCCATAAGTCTGCTTTAAATTGCATGTGATGGGTGCAGCGTGTGTAATACTGATAACCTTATTGACATTAGGAGTAAGGTTATGTGAGAGCTTTGCCTCCAGTGACATTGTGTAAATACCTCTCTCATATATCATATCAGTTCGTTTGAGGATTAACTGGTTGTCAGTAAACATGAGTCAATTTCTGCACTGCATCAGGATGCCCATATCCACCAAGCTGGTAACGGAGATAGTTGGAAAGTTCATATCCATGGCAACAGACCCTTTTTTTTTTTTGATCAGATGGCTGGAGTGAGAATATAAAGCAATGTCAGGCATATCCAGTTTGCAACTCCGGGGACAGTGCTCGTCATTGCAAACTACTTGTCCTGTGTGCAAGTAGGTACTGGAGAAATTTCAATTGTGCTTTTACAGGAAAAATATCACTCAAGTTGTCGGAGTCTGTATAGGGCACTGCCAAACACTTAAGGGGAAACTAACACATAGACCCTTAAAATTTGTTTTAGGCAGATATTCTGAAGTTAGAAACAAAACGAGCAGGACATACTGAAAACAAAGAATTAGCTTGTCAGGAATGATAAAAAGAGGGGAGTCGCATGAATGGCTACTGCTTGGGTACAAACCTACAATTTCCTTAATCATAAAGATATTGTTACTGTAAGATGTAAATTAACCTGTCAGAGTTGCACCTAACGTCCTTATTTTCATGACTTAAAAATCAAGTCTTACCCTTTTGGGGCCCATAAAACAAATGCTTGTTAAAACTCCTTTCCATGAATCTATTGAATCGCAATTTTTCACCTACTCATCAAATTCTTTTTCTTCATTGCAAAATCTTTTTCAGCCTTATACTGAGATTAGAGTATATTTTATGACATGCTTAGAGTGAGAACTGGGTTCAGATAACAGTAAATTATTAGTAAAAAGGTTTCCCCATAAAGTGCTGTATTTACAGAGGCATGTGATAACTTAGCGACTGATGTGTCCAAAAAATATATACTAACGTGGTCATATTGTGCTATAAAAAAACAGTCCATACTTGTCACCATTCAAATAACACAAAAAATATATATATTTTTTTAACAATTCTTCACTACCTTCCTATACCGATGAAATTGTCCAGGTACCATTGTCACATGTTTATTTGTGCTAGGTACCTGTTATTTCTACAGTAAATAATTTCATGTTCAGCAAAATCCATAAATAAATTGGTGTATATAGGAGCAAAAGTATTCCCATAGCTGTACCTGTGAGAAGGTAAAAATTACAACACACTTCACATGTAAGGAGAAATTATCCAAGTCAGGGATTTACACACTAATGTGAATAAAGTACAAAATGTTAAACAATCAGTTGACTGACATGCTTATACTGTTGTAGGAAATGCCATAAGCATATTCGGAACTCGTACCTGGTGTGTTATGTGAGTATTCCATTGTGCATGCCTGTGTTGAGTAAATCAAACATCTGTGGAGAGCTGAGTAGTAGTATGTGCATTGCTGAATCACTACGGAACTGAACCAGCTGCATATTGAGAAACCACACCAGCAGGGATCTGTTTATTCAGGGACACTTCTCCCTACTTCACATTTGTGCAATGGCTTCTTTACTCATGGCATTTTTGTACATAGAGATTCTAGTTTTTCATTTCGTCATCCTTTTGGAAGATAATCCTTTGATTACCCCTTTCCAAGACAGAAAATGAATAGCAATGCCAGGACAAACAGAGGAAACCACCACCGAGTGCCATTTTGATGTGGTGCTGTCTTCATATATTTATGTGAAGCAGTCAAGCTTTCAAGATAGAACTGGAACCTGGCTTGGAAGATGCCATAATGTTTAAAGTGTTTAACTCATAGACATAAGCTACAGTCTGATTCTCACCTTTGGTCTCTTTCTGGATATTGCATAGGCATGTAATAGTACCAGTCTGCAGACTAATCACCTAGTATTTATCTCTGAACCTATGAATGAACCCCAACAACTACTCTGACATCCACACAAGGCTGATATGGTGCAAGAGTGGGGCACCTGTGGACACAAATGTAGAAATTCCTGTGGAAGCAAAGGCAGTTATCCCCGTGGACACAAATGCACGCAAACCATAAGCTAGATTCAAGAAATCATGCAACCTTTCATTTACTATTACTTCTGTCCAGTCTCCTAAGATTCACACATATGTAAATATGATAGACTGTAATCACTTGTTTTCCACATAATGTTCAGTTTAAGGCAGAAATATGGATCAACAACAGCTTGTTGTTTGTTAAACAAATATCCAAAAATGATGACCAAATGCAGCAAGCTAAAAGAACTTCCTTTATTCCAACAAATTAGGATAAGTACTGAGTACTTTCACAGAACGTATCTGCTTCTTCAGGTGATAGCATCTATACTTTTCATTTAACTGCTTTTATACTTGCTGATTAATATATTAATTGAATAATCATCTAATTAAAATCATCAACTTTTAAAGTTATATGTCTCGATGAACTTCAAATGTATGTTTCACATAGGCATAAGTATAAAGACAAAAACACATTAAAATACTAATGAAATGTTTAGTATATTCACTTGATACAGTTACGCAAGTGATTTAATTCAGGTTTAAGGGAAAATATTTCATTGAGACCTGGTGGGGTACATGCATTAAAGTGCGGTATCCACTTATTTTCCTTTCTTTCAGTATAAATTTTAATATCCCCACCTCTCTTCGTTAAAGATGCATTTGCTAAAATTAAAAATGTAAATACATGCTGCTCATTTGTATTCATTATATGTTTATACAGAGAGTTAGTAATAACTTGCCTCCTTATCTCAAACATATGGCTGCTTATACGCTGTTTACATTTTTGGTTTGTTTTTTCCCATATAGAATGCTGTGCATAACACACATCTTGCCATATAAATAATATTGCTGGTTTTGCAATTCCCATATGCTTTAATAAAAAATTCTGTCTCGAGGAATCTATAAAGCTCTTGTATGTGTATGTATGTATATATATATATATATATATATATATATATATATATATATATATATATATATATATATATATATATATATATATATATATATATATATATATGTGTTTACAATATACACACTTCTCAATCTAAATGTTCCTACATATTTATTCTTAAGTGAACCACTGCTATGTTGTTCTTTATAGCAGTTTTTTTTTTATAGTATTACATTTCCTGTATATAAAAGTGGGGTTTGCACCTATGTTGTTGATTTCTGGTATCAGAGACAGCATGGGCCAATGTTTATATATAATGTTCCTTATATTTCTAGTGTTTTGATCATAATTCATAATAATTTTAAAATTTTCCTATGAATGGACTTAAACCGGCTTTCCTTCTCGTAGTACACTACGAATATATATCTGTATTTTGACAGTACTTTTCAGTGTTGAAAAAGTATTTCAGTCATCCATTTTTCAAATCTCTAACATCCATTTTTTTTTTGTTCTCACAATCCTTTGCCTACTTGTTGTGATTGTTTTATGAGTGTATTTTAGACTTTTTAGATACTTCTTTATTTTGTTTTGGTCCATCTGTGTGTGTCTGGCAGTTAGCTTAGATGATTAAGGAACTGTTAATGAGCGGTTTCCTGTGGTCCAGTGGTACAAGGTTTGGTTCTCTCAGCCTGCATTGCCTAACTGTGTGAATCTGTGCAAGTCACTTATCCAGACAATGCTCCCAGGATGAGACTGAAAAAGGTCCAAGGAGATCAGGGCTCAAGCCCAGAAAATAAATGTCTGTTTTGTCTCCTAAAACTTTTTCTGCCATCTCCTGTGATATTTACTGTTATTTTACCCTCATTTGATTTGCATGGCTGCTTGACAAAAAGTATAGCTGCTTCCTTGATGATTCTGGTGCAAAGCAGTCACCATATATGTGTTTTATATTTTGCCGGGACACCTGTGTTATTTTTCAAGAGCTATACAACACTTCTCAAAAAAGTGGGGACTGAACTTATATGACTTGAGTACTTTGCTTTAAGTATAATGTACTGTAAATCCTGGTTCTCAAATAATTAACATCTGAGACAGCTAACCCAGACTCATTAAAGTCCTCAACATTATTAAATGTCTAGTAATCTTTTCATAAAGGGTGAAAACGTGCAGTGAACCTGCCTTGTTATGAGGCAGGTTTACTGTTCAATATGCTTCAGTAAAATCTGACCAAACATGCTAATTGTACTTAATGGTTACAATTAGTCTGACAGCTGACCCATTTTATTCCTGGTACTACTGTTTCTTATTGGCAAGCTGTCCCTTTAGGCAATAAAAAGATGCCAAATAAGTATGCACCTTGGCTGCAGCTGGACTTTCTTTGCTTCTTTGTTAATACACCCAGTAAACAGTTTTGAAAATTGCAATTAATATGCTCTGAGTACTTACAAATCTACCCTGTAAATAGTTTTGTAAAATTGCAATTAATTAGCTCGGAGTACATACTGAACATCAGACTAATTGTGTGATGAAACACTCTGTTTGATTCTCATTTATGGGCTATGTATTCACCATAATTGTTACTGTGTAAATAAATGAATAAAGTATATTATTGTGGAGCTTTTCTCCCTGGGCCTCTGATGAAAAAGGGCCCTGCCCAGACCTACTAACCTGGTCAACAAATGTCAAAGAAAGAAAGAATGTTACTCATGTAATAAATATTTTGACCACAGGAGGGCAGCAGAGCTCTACAACAATGAGAACCAGTTTAATATAGCAATTAAAAAAATGTGTACTGCATCTCAGATAAAAAAGCAATACATGTGAAATAACAAAGGAACTTCAAAGGGCAACAGTGAAATATTTTAATTCTACAACAGTGAACTCCCTAAATTACACAACAACAACTTTAGGTAGTGCATCCTACAGAATATGCAATATATTTTAGGATTATTATCGATGACTATGGTTTGTTTGCGAGCCACCCTAAGGGTCTGGCTGGTTATGGTTTGCATCTTGCTGAAACAAGCTATCTAGACATTAACAGGTAACAAAGGATAGATTTTCAAGTTTCACATTTGCAAATTTCCTTAATTCATTTTAAATTGTTAAAGATTTAATTCAATTTTACAATATCAGAGTCCTATGGATCTCAAATGATTTCTGAATTGGCGCCAAGATTCAAAGCACAAATGTGTACTGTCTTGACAGTGGACTCCCTCCCGTTAGAAATGATTTTTCGTTTTAGCAAGTTTTACCTCCTGCCTTTTCATTCCTACTAGTACCATAAACTCATAGAAAATAGCACAGGACAGGAGCTAAGGAGATAGACGCAGTTATTGTATCAGGATGCTTGACCTCAGTGTGTATCTGTGCATGTATATACATCTACGTGGATATAATGTTTGTGCATGTAAATAATATGCATGTTTATTAGAGGTCCTATTCATAATATCATAATAACCACAAAGATTTGTATATAAAAAGCATACATATACAACAATGCCCCCATGCATCTTCCCCTTAACAGATTCTACATCTGGCTCACAATCTGACAATACCTACTCTCCAGATGTGTTAACTAAGGAAACAACAAGCACCTCATTCCTTTTTGATGCTGGACCCAGAAGATAGTACCACCAAGGAAACACCACCACACTAAGAGGAACAGAATACCACTTTATTTTTAAGGACACAACTCCGAAGCATCATCTCTGACCCGCAGTTTACAGGCAATGTGCAATACAGTTAGTGGAAACACCCACTAGATGGGCCAACGGTCACATAATTGTACATGGGGTTTACTATCACAGCGACTCTCATCTAGTGAAAAAATAGCACCTTGTCCTCCTGGGTATCTTAGTAAAACCACAAGCACCAACCAGTAATGAAAAGGGAAGGAAGAAGTCTTCAGAGTCGAGTGCCGCAAAAAGGCTTTATTTACAGTAACATGCGTTGAGCGCTTTGTTTACAATAACACACGTTGAGCGCTTTGTTTACAATAACACACGTTGAGCGCTTTGTTTACAATAACACACGCTGAGCGCTTTGTTTACAATAACACACGTTGAGCGCTTTCATCCACAAGTAACAGGACTTCTTTAGAACAATATAAGTTGCAAAAGACTGAATTTTTATACCTGTGGGTGGCAGCCTTAAATAATTAATGACATCATCACCTAATTAACTATTCAACCCCTCTTTCTCACAAACAAGTGTAAACTTTTAAAACATTTTAAAACTAATCAAGACAACGTAAACAAACATTTTCATTTACAAAAAATGTGTTGGCAGTTCACAATTAATAACATAATGTAACTATAAAACCTCTCTAAAACAAAATACTTCGTCTTTCAACTGTTTCAGCATTGTGAACAGAAGAAATGTTTTCAGACCATTGGTGACTGTCTCATTGAAAATAGTAATATACCTTCAATCTAAGTAAGCTGGAGATGGAAACACAGTCATTGAGTCTTGGAGGTTGAATGGCATTGGTTTTAAGTTGCCACTTCAATTCCAGGAATTTGACGTAGTCATCCAGAGGACCACCTCATTCCCCTACTTGTGCCTGGTCAATAACACTGAATTTAAATGTGCGTCCCAGGTTTCCTCTGACATGTTTGGCCAAGGCATTATGTTCATCCCCCTTTCTAATGTATTGATGTTCATAAACTCTCTGCCTGAAGGTTCTCTTGCTTTTCCCAATACAGAATGCAAAGCAATCAGAGCAGAGAGCTAAATAAACCACTCCCCTACTGTTACACATAAATTTATTTTGGAAATAAATCTTTCCAAGACTGGGCACTGTAACAAAGGGCTCTTCCATCATGAACCTACAATAATTGCAGCTCTCACATCTAGCCATCTTCTTGATTTTAGTAAAATTTGATCCTTCCAATAACACCTTAAAGCAAGGGGCTTTTTTATAGACCACCTTTGGTTGTGGTCCTACTAACTCATGGTGTTCACTATCAACAGTAAAAATAGACCGGCTTCTTTCTATTTTTTTCAGGCCTTCAAATTGGTTGGTAAAGGACAGTACCGACACACACTCGAAGCCCCCCAATACACCAAATCACTACTTTCTCCATTTCCAGCCATGGGATTGGTCCCTTGCCCCTTCCCTAGAAGTGGAAAAAATTGTCCCGATATAATTTTCCTGGTTACCTCTGAAAATGTTATTCAAAAACCCATCTGGGTATCCTCTTTTTGGACATGCATTTCGAGGTAGACATTTCTACCTGAATATCATCATCCCTGGACACCATCCTGGCAATCCTGACTCACTGCCCTCTGATTACTGATTTCTTCTGGGGTGTAAGGTGCACGCTGTCAAACTATAAATAAGAGTTGGAATAGCTGGGCTTTCGGTAAATGTTAGAGTCAAATCCTTTCTTCAAAACATTCTTTTTAAGGGTAATGTCAAGAAAATGTACCATGCCCCCTGTACATCCAAAGTGAAAGTAAGAAAATGTGGTAAGTAGTCAAAGAATTCGTACAATACTGACTCAGTGTCAACCCAAAATAGGTTTATGTCATCCAAAAAGTGGCCATAAAATATCCAGCAATCTTTAAATTCAGAATTAAGCACATAGGTATTTTCCCATTGCCACAAGACTGCATTGGCAAAAATGGGGGCACAAGCTGCCCCCATGCCCACACCCGTCTTCTGTCTGAAAATCTGCCCCTCAAATATTAAATAGTTGTTAGTTAATACTGTGTCCATCAAGTCTCTGAGAATGTCTGCCTTATTCTTTCCTAAATTTGTGATGCTTCTAAGATAATCATGAAACTATTCTAAGCCATTCTCATGAGATATAACTGAGAAAAGGTCCTGAAGGAACTGATGTCATTTCCAGTATTTCGACTGGAATCTGTGAACAGGAGGGTGATGCGAGGTTACCTGAGGTGTCCAAGCTGGTTAACAGCGACTTGGGGATTAAACAATGGTTTGCAGGGAGACTTTTTGTGGTCTAGACCAGTGCACTACACTAGGGATGAACAAATTTGCCTTGAACAACAATTTAAAACCTTCAGCGACTTGGTTTTCAGATACAGGAATTTACAACTTGAGGTGAGCTACTTGAGGTGTGAAATAGACTGTATTTTATTTATTTTTATTTATTTATCCTTTGTTGGCCTGAATAGTCCCACTAGGCTAGGAACTTCTTTTCAGGGAAGACCCGAGGTGGTATTTATACTGCTCAGGGAAATTTGGTCAGTGCATCAGGCAACATACCATACTCTCTGATGTTGTTAGATTGTGCCGGAGGGCTCCTACAGCAGCAAGGAAGAGGCCTGAGGGAAGCTGCAGCACACAGCAACAGGGAAAAGTAATGGAGAGTTTGGAGGTGGAAAGTGAGAATTTGGAGAAAAAATGTGTTTGATAGTGATCTTCAGAGTGTAAACAAAGATTTGTGTGGTGCATGTTACAAATGAGAAACATTTAGCTGTCTCCACGGAGAAGGAAGTAAGGAAGTCTGTCCAAGGGGTGCAGATAACAGAACTGGTGTCAGGAAGGCTTGCAGATGATGTTCTGTTAAAAATAATTCAACAGAATGATCCAGGTGACAGTTCTGCTGATTTATGGGGACAGATGGCTGATAATAGTTTTGGAAGTGCAGAGGACTGTAATGTGGAAAAGCAATAGCAATCAGGTGATGGATGTGGCAGCAATGAATGCAGCTGTTAAATGTATGCATTAGTGACCGAAGGTATATGAGGAAAGCAGCAACAAAGTGAGAAGGTGTCTGGTTTTGTGGCAGCAGGCAATGCAGTACTAAAACATATGTAGCAATAACATCAGATAGAAAAGGAAAGCAGCAACAAAGTGAGAAGGTGTCTGGTTTTGTGGCAGCAGGTAATGCAGTACTAAAACATATGTAGCAATAACATCAGACAGAAAAGGAAAGCAGCTAAACTGCAAGTAAAACTGAAGAGAATACAAGCTGTGAGAATAAGAACAAAAATTCCACTGTAATAAACCAATATTATATATGGGAAAAATCTGGTAAACGTTCTGTGTTTTAAAGCTCAAGAAATATTATACACATTGGGACAGAGACTTTTTGCGACTTGACATTCGAAACTGCTGGACTGATGATGGAGTTTCTGGAACTGGGTAAAAAAAAGGAGAACATTTACCCATGGAATGATTGTTTTAATATTTAAACTACAACCACAAAACAATGTTACTTTGCAGTTTCAAACTGATGAACTTGAAGATGACAATGTAAAAAAATGCATGCAGCGTCTATGTGAAACGTTTGATAATACTGTAAAGTTAAAGATGAGAGAAACTTATGAGATGAAACGTGGAGGTTGGAAGCTGTTTTGAAATGTTTAAAAAATAACATGGTGAACACTTGCCTGGTGTTATTTTTGTGGTTGACCATAGAAGAACATTAATATCAAAAAGGGACATTTTTGGATGGATTGCCAGGAACAAACAGCAGATAATAAAAAATTTGTGGAAATGAAAAAAATATACACAAAGAAGGATAACAAAAGCTTGGTTTAGAGGGTTAACTAGGCAAAGGAAAACTGTACAAGAAAAAATACAGATGGGAAAAATGTGGAGAGATGCAGGAAGACAGGCCAGGAGAAGGAATTGATACTAATAATTTTTCTAGCAAATGAAAATTTTGATTCTGAGGATCAATGATTAGTTCTACATAAACCCAAGAAAAATATTAAATTCAGGAAAGAGTAAAAATAATAAAATGAAATTTAAAAATATTTTCCCTAAACATAAAAAGAATGAAAAGCAACACAGAGTACCTTCAGTAAATGTGAATAGTAGTATTAACACCACAAGGAGGACAGGGATACTGGAATGATGTGCTAAATGTGATGTGGATGTAAGATTCCTGACAAGTGAAGAAAGATTGCGAACCGAAAAAAATGTGGGTGAAAATGTATTACTGAACTTAGGAAGGGAACATTGTTCTAGAGTGGCTATGTTGTGTAAAAAAAAATGGTGAAAATAATAGGTGCAACTTTAGTAAGGATGGGAAAGTTAACTGCTGTGGATATGAGGTAAAGAGAACATGTTTACAAAATTATAGCATTATATGCATATATAACTAGCAAGGAAAGAGAATCTGTTTAATCAAATATTCATCTGTATGGCGGTTAACATGATAATTATAACTGCAGCAGACTTTAACTGGGATTTAAGGAGAAAATGTAAAATATAAAAAACATGGGAAATGATTGTGACACTAGCAGCCCAACTCTCTGGAATTTTGTAAATAATCATATGTCATTTGTCAATATTAATATGATTCATATGCTTGTCTTAAAAATGTAAGAAAACTCTATATTATGTACTCTGCTTTACAGTGTACCCTACTGGAAAAGAACAGAAATGCATATAAACTATATACCTGTGCAAATGCATGTTTTAATAGCAGAAGTTGGAACATATAGCATTAACTTGCAAAACTTCAAGAAAATAAGTTGAAAAGTAAAATGTTTTACAATTGTATTAACTCAGTTTCAGTGCAGCAAGCAGACACAATGTCTAGAGCCAGAGGTTTTCCTATTGTCTTGAAACAGAAATAATTATGAAGTTTCAAATGTAAATGTTTTTATTGCACTATGACTTCCTGGCAGCTGCACACTTCTGTGAGATATGTATTTTTGACACAGAGGTGTTAAATTCTAAGTATCTGTTTAGCCTGGGAACTGAAGTCATGTGACAAAGAGTGATATCATCTGAGCTAACCCAGCAGTAATGTTGATTATTAATTTAAGAACTCTCTGAGAAAGTCTGGGCATTGTGTATCTTGTCTTGTTGGCAGTGCAGGATTGTCCATACTCAGGCTTGTGTTTTGGGCCTAGTTGTTTGTTAGTAGAGGCTGTGTGTCTGAGCACATGTCCAAAATCATCATAGCTTAGCCAAGGCCAGTATAGCATTTCAGTGAGAGTGAATTGTTTGTGATCATTGGCTGACTGGGGTTGCCTGGACTATGCCTTGGAATAAGCACCTCATTGGTTCTTTCAAGCTTTTTTTAAAGTTGTTTCAGGTTTCAACTTTGTTACTTAAGAAGTTAACTTGTGACTGTTTCTGCCATTTCACACTAAGCTAATCGGAGGAAGTTGGAGGAAGGGCTCTGAGCTAACGAATCTGAGATATATAACATTAAGTATCCTGTTTTTGCTTATTTCTGAATTATTTATAGCGCTTTCATTTTACTAACTGTGTGTGAGGTATTAAATAGAATTTTCTACAATTGTTAAGCATCTCGTTGGGTTTGTTTTTTCTGATTTCTGTTTCCCACCCTCCCTCCCTTTTGGTATCCTGTTTTTATTCTTGGTGGCTTTGCAGTTGCCCACCCCTACTGTAAATTTGATCTGGGACACTCCTCCCAGTCTAGTGTCATTACCTCAATCTACCTATTCCAGGGAGAACATTTCAGAAGGCCAACTCAGTTAGCTTCTGCTCCTCCTATCCCCTTTAGAAAAAAAAAATTTCTAAGCTTCTTTCCTGCCTTTTCTATAAGTTGTCTAGTCCGGACTGTTTGTAAGCTTCAGAGCCCCCAAGCCTTTCTGTGTTTGGAGGGAAGCCTTCTAGCTTAATTCTGTTTCTTAGAACTAGCCAGATTTTTAGTTTCAGCACTCAAATCTGTTTCTTTGAGCTCAGCACTTGTTCAGAACTCACTGTAAGCACTAAATAAGCTACAAATTACTACAGCACTCAACTTTCCTCACTTGTCTAGAGGAAAACAGTTTTTAGTACTTAATAAATAAGCACCTATCCAGGCATGTCTAAGGGTCAGCTCCCGGTGTTTTCTTCTGTCTACCTGATGAATCTGGGCATCTTGGGGCAATGCAGCAATTGCCTTATGTACACAGACGACCCTCTCCTCCTACCATCCAACACTACAACCTGTGAGAGATGCACTTATATAACCAAACTGGAAGCAAAGCTCTCTTTACCCAAGACTGGACTAAAGAGTCAAGAGGAGAAGGTAAACACTTGCACCACACCACACTCATGACATAGTCCCTCAAAACCTACACCACCAAAACACACACATAGAAACACAAAACACACACCTACATTCATGAAGCTCTCAAAAAAAATCTACCCAAGCAACAGGGGCCTCCAAAGCGGAAACGCAAGCAACCTCCACCCCCCCAACACAACCCAAATGACATAGCCCACAAACTCAGTGTGCCACTAAACCATAGCCCATAAGGCATAACAACGTACTTAACACTCTAGTCATAGGTGACTCTATAGTCAGGCATACAGATGTTTCACTCACCAGGCTAAACAAGGAGAAAGTCACTGTCAGCTGCCTGTCAGGTGCCAGGATCCGCCACATAATGCATGCACTCAGGTCACCCCACAGCAAGTACAAATATGACTCTGTCATTGTCCATGTTGGTGTGAATGAACTGAGGCGTACCTCCCTGGACTACATGAAAAGAGATATGGAGGAGCTTTCTGATCTTGAAGCCCAGGCAGGTATGACCCTAGCTCTGAGTAGCATCCTGCCATCACCCAGAATGATACCACAGTACAAGGACAAAATGATTGACTTCAACAACTGGCTAAGCTTTTGGTGTCATTCTAAGGGGATCCAGTATCTGTCTGCCTGGGATGACATGATCAACAAACCACGATGCTTTGCCAGAGATGGCCTGCACCTGTCACCCTTGGGATTCCAGATACTGGCTATGGCTCTTGTCACCCCTATAGTGCCTTTTTTAGGCAAGGTTCAAATGATAAATTCACCACCATGACAAGTACAAGCAAGCAAAATCTGAGGGTAATGCTACTCAATGCTAGAAGTCTAAACGTCAAAATGCACTCACTCGAGGCACTCCTTAAAATGGAGAACATCAATATCTGTGCAGTGACAGAGACCTGGTTCAAGGCTCCAGGGAGCACCCCTGCATTACCAGGCTATAATTCATACCACATCTTTCGGCCACCTAACTTGGACCGAAGCACTAAAGGCGGAGGCATGTCCATATTCATTAAGGATATCCACAACTCCAAGCTAGTTGCTCAGCATAATGCATCTGAGATTATCTAAGTGCAACTAACGCTGGGCAAGACCGCAATGCAAATTGTAGCTTGCTACAGATCCCCCACCATGCACCAGGATTCCCACTCCTCATTTCTTGATAAAGTAGAAAATATCAGGGTATAACCTAACACCCTAATAATGGGCAATTTCAACTACCCCACCATTAACTGGGAAAAATACTCATGTACCAACTCTTGTGCTCAACGTTTTCTGGAATTCATAAATTCCAATGCCTTGGATCAACTTATCCACACCCCCACCAGGGGCAGCAATATCCTAGACTTGGTCATTACCAACATGGGCAACCGGTGTTCCATACCAGATGTCAATTCCTTGTTGGTCAGTTCTGAACACAAACAAATCACCCTAGAAATCCACACCCCAGCCCCACCCCCATTAGGGAAACCACCATACAAAATTTCTCCAAAGCCAACTTCACGCTTCTTAAGACAGAAGTGGCAAACTTCACGACACCCATGCTGACGGACAAGAGAGATACGACTGCTAAATCCTATACAATTGCACTTTATAAGCACTTACACAAGTGCATGGATCGTGCAAACCCTAACAGAACCAAGATGCTATCCTCCAAAAAAGGGAAGCCAATCTGGTGGTCCCCTGCTATAAACAAACTCTACAACAGAAGAAAGAAACTGTTGCAAAAAAGAGTAAAATTCCATGATTGGAGGAACTCCATGGTCAGCCTCAGTAAGAAGCTGAGATCGCTCATAAAATCTTCCAAAGCTAGTTACGAAAACAAAATCGCCAATGATTCTAAAGACAACCACAAAGCATTCTATAGCTATGTCAAGAATCTCAATGGCAACACTCAGATCTTCTCTGAGTTACAGCACAATGGAAGTAAATATTACAGAACCAACTGATATTGCCAACATCCTAGCAGACAGGTTCAGTGCTAACTTTACCCCCCTCTCATCCCCTAAAGGGCCCATCTCTATACCAGAAGAATGCATAGTACCTGTAATCACGGCTGCACAGGTAAAAAACACACACACTCCAAAGCCAAGAACACAGCATCCATGGGACCTGACAACATCCCAGGCTGCGTTCTACATGAACTACAGAACAAACTGGCACTCCACCTAAGTACCATGTTCAATCATAGCCTCACCTCAGGCTTTGTGCCCACTGAATGGCACACAGCAGTAGTTATCCCACTCCACAAAGGGGGAGCCACCATGGACCCTGGGAACTACTGCCCCATTAGCCTGATGAGCCTGGTCTTCAAGGCTATGGAGCGTATCATCATGGAACTTATAAACAATGACACTGGTAATCTCCAAACTCTGGACCCTACCCAGTTTGGGTTTGTAAAAGGCAGATCATGTCTCCTAAACCTGACAGACTTCTTTGAAGTGGTCACCAAAGCTGTAGATGAGGGTAAGGTGGTACACACAGCCTATCTAGATCTCGCCAAGGCTTTTGACACCATCACCCACTCTGGAATTATAGACAAACTCACTAAACTAGGTATAAATCCCTATATCACAAGATGGGTTGCCAACTGGCTCACTGACCGAACCCACACTGTGAAAGTAGCAGACTCTAAATCCAACTTCAGGCCAGTGATAAGTGGAGTACCACAGGGTTCAGTCCTAGGTCCTCTCCTGTTTGGTATCTACTTCTCTGAAGTACAGGCTAACACAGAAGGTCTTTGGCTAACAAAGTTCGCAGATGACTGCAAACTAGGAGCCATAATCAAATCTCCTAATGGTGTGGACATCCTACAAAAGGGTCTCACTGAGACAGATGCCTGGTGTCAAAACCATGGCCTCAATCTAAATTCCAAAAAGTGTACTGTCATCCCTTTTGGTAAAAACACTGTACTCATGAACTACCACATAGGCGGTAGTCTACTTAACACCGAAAGTGTGATAACAGACCTTGGGACACAGGTGGACAGTAGTCTCTCCTTTGATAATCACATCGCCACAGTAGTCAGGAAATCCTTCTACGTGGCACACCTCATCACAAAAGGTTTCTCATCCAGGAAAAAAAGAGGTCATTGTTCCCCTCTACTCATCATGTACCTCACAAGACATCTACAACAACTGGAAAGGCCACAGAAATACCTCACAAAGTGGATTACCAGCCTCAAACAGATGCCCTATGCAGACCGTCTCAAAAAACTCCAGCTTTACTCTATCACATATCGCCTACTCAGAGGCGATCTCTGCCTAACATACAAAGCTATGTCAAACCTGGAGCTGTTGGGCATGCTCCACGTAAAGAAATCCCAATCTCTCTGAGCTACATGCTCTAGGGACCTAAACCTTGTCACCACAATAAACAGAACATGCTGGAGGGATAGATTCCTGTCTCAGAGACTTCCCATACTCTGCAACAAACTACCTATCTATATCAAACAAAGCTCCTCATTAGCACTCTTCAAGAAAAATCTTGATGATTGGATGGGAGATAGGAAATTCACCCCGGGGATCACTTCTGTGGCTCTGCTTGACAGGGGCACAGGAAAATAATTTTTTTGGGTGGCAAAAGCAAGGGTACTGTTTGGCTAGGCTTATACAGGCCCTAGAGCCAATAGCCTAGTACCTACCTATGAACCTATATGTATTTGGTGGCACTGTATAGGCCACTCCAATAACCTTGCTCTTGATCACACTTACCATTTGTGTAATAGTAACATTACATAGTAGGACTGGGCACCATTTGTAAGGGCCTTAGAGTAGCTAATAACTAGTGGTTGGTGGCAGTGATAACTACCTTATAGTTTGGGTAGAAGGGGGCATAGCTATTAAACCTCTGTCAGCCTTCCCCAGGTGTGTGTGTGTTTGTATATAAATCAAATCTCAAAGTGTGTGTCAGCTAATTGGGCAGGGACATGAAGCACTGGCTGGACAGAGAGGGTGCTGGCGGTTTTTGCTTGATGACTCGGCTGAGATCTTAACCCTATAGCTGTGCCAGTGGGGATTCTTATTGGGGATCTGGAGAAAGAGACAGAAACCAGCCCCAGACTGACTGTGATTTCTGTGTGCTCTTTAAGGAAATTGTACTTTACTGTGTGTGTGGTTGTTATCCTCCCAATCTGTACGTCCCTTACTGGTGGTAGTGGTGAGGACTGAGGCTCCCTGATTACAGGGCCAGTGCAGGGGCATCACATATTAAGTAAATTAGTGGTGTGCAACAAAAATCAATGGACTTATAAAAGGCTGCACTTGTTTACAAAACTGATTATTTAATATTATCAGAAATCTTAAGGGTAGCAGATGGTGATATAGTCTGTTGATACAGTTGTGACAGGTTTTTCAGACCATTTAGAAATATGGATGGAGGTGATGGAAGAAAGGGAGTATATTAAAATAAGAATATGGGTATCAAAAGAATAAATGAGAAATGTGATGAAATTGGAGAATGGGAAGTATTTAAGTTCTGGAAGGATTATATAATCATGAAGGACTTTTATAAAAATTGGTCTGAATGCACGTTCTGGTTATGTCCTAGGCTAAGTTAGAGATGGAAAAGTACTAACACATATGGGAAAGCATATCTGATAAAAAAGATACAGTTTTTGGTAGCTATGTGGTGATATGCTGAAGACAAGAATGGAGTTTTGTATTGTTATCCTTCAGTTCTAATTAGCAGAGAATGGAAAGCAAAAAAAATGAAAGAATTACTTACTAATGCTATGCAGGAACATTTCAAAGTAATCCAAAATGTCATATGATCTTACAGTTTAAAGACAATACTAGACAGGACTGCTTCAGTATAAGAAAAAGCATTGTCTTTTTCAAGTGGAAATGATAGGTTAATGTTTCCACATACTGCTATACTCCCACAGGCAATCATAACTTCCAAGAAAAATCAATATGAATGCATAGATACTTGGTTATTAAGGGTGAATTATAACTCAGACATCCTGTATTGTATACTATTCAGCTTTGTGTTTTAATGGAATGCATGCCAACTCACTGAAGGCAAGTTTGATAAGTTCTGTTTATGTGAACTAAAATCCCTAAAAAACACTTCCAGTTGACCTAAACGTAAAGTTTAGAGCAAGGGGTAAGCCCCCCTATGCTTCTTCTGGGAGGAATTACCCCAGAGCCTCCAACTCACCCACACACACCTGATTTTTAGGACTGGAACATTAAAGATAGCAAACTGATAATGATTGTACTATGAGATGACAATGCTGGAACCCACACGGACAAAACAGATCGCATATCATACCTTCCTATTGGTGCTGATGCAAACATCTGTGCTCACATGGGTCCTTTTGGAACCACAATGGATGATATGCATTGCATATTTAACATCCCAACTGGTGTAGACTGGAACATTAGGGAGTGCAATCCTCGAACAAATATACTGTGAGTTGCAATGTTGGAACAACAATACTGCACTCACAGACTTGCCTTCTGTGCTGCACCCATATTAGTACTTGTTCCTGGGTCTGCACTGGTGGGGTAGTTTGATATGTAATTAATTTTGTTTGTGTTCATTCTAACACTGTTATCTCATTGTATGAGTGTTCTAGGACTGTAGACTTCAGTTTCCAGTAAATGTATGTTTACATCATAGTAAACACACACACACACACACACACACACACACACACACACATATATATATATATATATATATATATATGTGTGTGTGTGTGTGTGTGTGTCTGTGTGTGTGTGTGTATATATAGATATATATATATATATATATATATATGTGTGTGTGTGGGGTTTTATATATATATATATATATACATATACATATATATATATATATATATATATATATATATAGATATATATATGTGTGTGGATATAGTGTTCTACATTGAAAGAATGAAGTATCAATGTCTAATTCATCAATGAATTAACATCAACAAAAAATGTTGCACAAGCTACTGTGACTAACCTTGAAGCATACAAAATACACCCCATTCCCCTTGCTAATTATATATAGTAACTCTTAGATTGTAAAATCCCTGCAGAAAGGACGTATTTCCCTACCCAGGGCTTGTTGATCTTACACACCTATCAACTATCTGCTTTTCTTGACGTACATATGCCAACTAAACAGATGTTGACTTTTGAGTATTTCTCTCAAATGTACTAAACCCATAGATATATGTATACATACAAAGATAACTATATTGACAGATAGATAGATACACAGATAGATAGATAGACATAGCAATTTTACAGCCTCACAGCAGTTGTCAGTTTTCCTTTGCAGAAATGGTACTACCTTAAGGAACTTTCCTTTCCAGGTCTACATGGCAATTTTTGAGAAAACTAGATTTGTTTTGGTCTAATATTCTTTGGAACACTGTTAAATGTGTGCAACAAATCTCCTTAACATGTTGTACTGGTCTATTCTATATAAAACATAGCTGGCATGTTATCATCATTTGTCCCATACAGATGTATTCATCGTTATTATCTGCTGTTTTGTTCTACTGTTTCCTTAACATTACTATATGCATATTAAAGTCAGTAAAAAAAAAAATATAAACAAAACATATAGTTAAATTTGATTATTCTCCATAATTAGTCCAAGATGCTTATCTTTTTCAACATACCACTATGGGCATTTTCAGAAAAACTTAAAACAAAATCATTTATCTGCCCAAAATGCAACCATATGTTTTAGGAGGCTATCAATGGTTTATCAGCTTTTAGTTCAAATAAATAATCCTGGAGAAGCATAGAATAAGCCATGCTTCTGGATATACTATTCAAGCCTACCTCTGCCAAGAATGATCTGTCTAAAATAAATGTTTCCTTAATATATTGTATGCCTACCAAAGTACATTACCTTTATTACTAAAGTGAAGACGAGTGTTGTTAGACCGGAGATATCATGTAAGTGCTTGTTTATTGTCATGTTATCTTTTCACACAACCACAAAGTCAGCCTATATAGTTATCCATATACTTGTTGACCCAAAAGGATCTGTTTGTTGAAAGGTTACAAAGATCAGGTTGAACAAGAAATCGCTGAACCCTATGAACCCCTCAGAAATACTGGCAAATAATCTATATGAACTCCTAGGATGAATACTTAATGAATGCCCTATAAGCCAGCTGTTGACCCATTTAACCAAGTATGGATTACATTTATACATATTTATTGCTTTAATAATTAAAGAATGTGGCAAAGTGTTGAATGAGGTTCATAAGTGTTTACTAGGCTAACGACCACAAGGACCATTTTAAGCTTAGCCATACATCCCAAATCTCTGAGTTATGATACCCTTTATAAGTGTAAGCATGGGCCTGGGAGATGAACAATTTACAGGCTACCTCTGTCCATTAGAGACATAGGTGCCAAACCAGGGATGAATTCCCAGTTTCCTATCCAATTGTCCAAGTTGCACTTGAATTGCATTAGGGAGGAACTCTGTTTCACATGGATGGGGAGCCTGTTCCATAGACTGGGTAGTCTCTGGGATACATACCTATCTCTCCAGCAAGTCCTATTTATATCACATCCATGGTTTAAGTCTTTAGAATGGGTAATTCTTGTATGGTTTGTTTTGTGAATATGCAGGAGATCCATCAGAGTGGGGTCTGACAATGCCCTGTATGCCAGGCATAGATCTCCCCTCAAAAGCCTGTAGGAGACAGAATACAGGGATAGGGTCTTGAGGTGGTCTGCATAGGACATATTACTTACATCCTGTATTCTTTTAGTGAGGAACCTCTGTGGACATTCCAGTTGCTAAATATGCCTGGTTGGGTACATACCAAAGAGGGCATTGTATTCAATGGTAGGTCTGATGAATGCCAAATACAGTGGAACAATGACTTCCTTGGCCTTAGATGTCATACATTTATAAGTTGTGCAACATAGAATGATTTCCTCACCACTGTAGTCATATGATGATCAAAGGTTAGATTACTATCTGTGTGTCCCCAAGTCCCTGACTACTGGGTCAACTCTAAGAAGTGTGTTGTGAATATGATAGTTATCAGAGATGGATGACTTCCCAAAGGATACTATTATGCATATCTTGGCATTTAGTTTTAGTCCATGACTCTGACTCCAGTTGTTTGGGTCAGTCCCTCCTACACAACATTTGTGTCAGAGTTTCAGTGTCTAAATAAAAAACATCAACTGTTAACCTCATTTTTTTTTCTTTGCAAATTATCTTTCTTTAAATTCTTGAAGGACATTTTCCAAAGTATGGATGACCACTTCTCTCCCAGTCTCTGCAGGAATTCACAATACAATTTTCCTTAACATGTCTCTGTATACTAACTTATTTTATTACTGTACTCTCCTTTTTTCAAACATCTTCCTTTGTGTTGCACCTGTGGTGATATTCTGGATGTCATTAACAATATTCACTTTGTTAGTGCCACTTATTTTGTCTCACAGACTTTTCTAGTCATCTTGGATAGTTCTAGTATGTTCTCAAAATGTAATTTTACTTTCTGCTAGTGCTTTTCACTTTTCTTTACTTGATATAAAGTTCTTTATGATCTGTGTTTATCTTTATGCCCCTACATATCTGAAGTTGAGTTTCTTTGCAAAGATTTCTGGAGCTATATTTCTGAACTTGTAAATACTGGGTGGTCTCAGGTGGCAGAGTATCTGTTGCAGATTCTCTTGACCTGTCTTGTACATGTGGGATTCATTTTATTTATTTATTTTACATTTGTTTACCAGAAAGTCCACCTAGACACAGGTCCTTTTTTACTGGAGGCCAGGGGGAGAAAAGCTCCAATTACAGTAAATACAGCAAACAGAAAAAACAGTACTGAAAAGTACAACCATTAATCTAAAAGTAAGCAAAATAAAAATATAAAAAATGCTTTAACATAACAAAAATGGTTGACAGAGATAAAAGAGAAATGACCAGATGGACATTCTTAAGTGTTGCAAAAATACAGACATAGTTTACAGTGAACCATTATGAAATAATGATTCATGTTGGATTTTTTTGAGAGAATACTGTGATGTAAGGGGGATACTGCCAGCACAGCTATCTGGAATTTTGTAAATAATTATATGTCATTTGTGAATATCAGCATGATCTATATAAGATCCTTGTGTTACAACTGTATCAAACTGTATGTCATGTGTATATCAAACTGGTCTGTACAGACGTGTGTTAAAAAGGTATTTTATAAAGTGCTCGTGCTTAAAATGTAACTACAGTGTGCCCTGTTGGAAGAGAACAGAAATGTACATGCACTTTTGTAACTGTTTGAATGTATATTTTAACAGTGGAAACTGGAATACAGGAGGTTAACTTCAGAAAAATAACTGAAATTAAATTACTTTATGGTTAGGCCATAAAAAGATGGTATGGTTCAGTTAAAGTGCAGCGGGAGACCATGTCTGTACTAGGGGGATTTCTGTATTGTCTTTGGAGTGAACTAATTATGACCTCTGAAAGTATGAAGGAATGCAATTGTTTTATGACATCCAGTATCTGCCAAAGATCTGAGGTCTATGTATTTCACAAGTGCATGCTAAACATTGCCAAGCTTCCAGCAGTAGGGGTTTCACCTGGGACAGAGTCAGACAATAAGAAATGATGTCATTCTGCAAGCTATCCCAGCAGTAATATTTGAGATTTTAATATCAGAAGTCTCATAGTGAAACAGAGCATTCTGTATTCTGCCTTGGATCTGACAAGAATCATTCACCACATCTGCCGTGCTCTGTAAGTAAGTGTATAGGGTACAGTAACTCTCTTAGATGTAGCCAAGAATATAACAAAGCTTAGTTTAGACATTTGTCTTTATTTATTTCTGACTGTCCTGCAATGTTGTTTTAAATATTTCTTGTGATTTTGAACAAATGTCACTGTGAATATATATTCAGTATTTTGTTGTTCTTTTATTATTTATTATTAAATATATTTAAACCTTTCATTGTGACTGATCTGTCTAGAGATATTTAAGTTTTGAGAGTACTTGCAAATTTATTTGGTGACACTGTGTGGGCCATTCTTAATAGTCTTGCTCTTGGTCAAATTACCATTGGTATTAATATTAATATTACACAGTAAAATTGGGCACACTTTCTTAAGGGCATTAAAGTAGATGATAAGGAGTTGGCTGGCGGCAGTGTTAACTACCTTATAGTCTGGGCAAAAGAAGGCATAGCTAGTAAACCTGTGCCAGCCTTTCCCAGGTGTGTGTGTGTGTGTGTGTGTGTGTGTGTGTGTGTAAATCAAACCTCAAAGAATGTGTGTTTCAGCTACATGGGTAGGGACACAAAGCACTGGTTGGACAGAGAGGGTGCTGGAGGTCTTGATTGGGTAATCAGCTGAGATCTTAACTCTATAGCTGTGCCAGTGGGTAGTCTTATTGGAGATCTGGAGAAAGAGGGAAAAACCAGCCCTGGACTGACTGCAGTCTCTGTGTGTTCTTAAGGGAACTGCACTTGATGCAGAGAGCTACATCTAGATACTTGTTATCCTCCTAGTGTACATCCCCCACTGGTGCCAGTGGTGAGGATAGAGGCTCCTTGATTACTGATCCAGTGGTGGGTCATCACAAATACAATTGCAGTTAAAACAGATATACATAGTGTCAATAAGGGTATAGATTCTAGATGTATTTTCTAGGACAGAAATAGGACATGAACAAGTTTAGACTCCTGAGGTAGTATAAATGTTAGAAACTAGCCAGGACAGGTGCAGGAGCATAGCACAGTTTCAGTTTAATGTGATTTCAAAAGTTTTTTTAATTGTACTGTAGAGCAGTTGGATGTTATTGAGGATGGCAGTTTATTCCAAAGTTTGGGTATGAAGTTTGAGAACAGTGAGTCACCAATGATTTGTTTGCTTTGGAGATCTCCAGAAGAAATTTATTGCTGGAGTGTAGGAAATGGTTGTTAGTGTATGGCCGTAAGAGGTTCTGGAGTGCAGGGGTATTTTCTGGTTGATGCAGAATTTTATGAGCGAAGGTTAGTTGGTTAAAGAGTAGTAGTTGCAGGAGTTCTAACCAGTTTAGCAATTTAAGAGAGGTACAATGGTGTGTTCTATATGAGGATATTTTCAATATTCCATACACACTCTTCCTAGCCAATAGTACCATTAGCAATTGTTATTGTCTTCCTTGATCTGTTTTTTATATGTAAGTAAAGTCAAATAATTAAGTCTGGCTAATAACATTTGCCGAGCATAATGACAAGATGTCACACTACTTGTGTCTCAAATTGTGTTAGGTCATAAACAAATACATCCTTTTGTTGATTCACTTTTCTAAACCTCTATAAACAACCAATCAAGTTAAGCACAAACTTGTAAAAACACAAAAAATGGATAGTAAAGCAATGAAGCCAAAGGAAACCGATTTATTACCATAGATCTGTTAAATGTGTATTGATCTTGTATATTGCTTAAGGCTGCTGGCGTACTGTAATCTGTACCTAAAAGATGGACAAAATGTCCGAATTCTCTTTTCACCTTCATCTCATTAAAGATGTTAGATAAAACATTCTCAGGAAATCCCATCACATAAACAGATTCATAAAAGTCTCACTGATCCACCAATGCATCCTATAGTAGATGCTAAAGTATGTAAGACATTCTTTTTAGCCACGTTTTTGGACATTGGTTTGAAGAATACCCCTGTGTGAATAGTTATGCCAATCTAGTAATGAGTAGTTGGGAAAGCAAATTTGTATTATGTGAACATATCTATAGGAAATATATAGTCTTCTTTAAGAGATTTGTGGATGACCTACTTATGTTATGCAAGGGTCCTAGTGAATTAATACCACAATTTGACGACTACTTACATACAACCACAGACTTTTTAAGATTCACACATCATTCTTCATATACTTCTATGGACTTTTTGGATGTCAGGATTTATAAAACCTCTGATGGTCAAATAGCAACTAAGATGTATAGAACAGAAAGCAGAGTTAATGCTACCCTACAAAGGGCTAGTATGCATCCGAATAGAATATTTAAGAATGTATTAAAAGGACAGGGGATGTATGTTTCAAGGCTGGATCATGTTCAAGATGTATTTGAGAAAGATTTAACTCAACTAACTAATGAATTTTGAGATAGAGGGTACAAAAGTAAAGAAGTTAATCAGATGGCTAAAGAAGTTATTCAGCTTAGGAATACGAGTGCACAACCATTCTTGCAACATAGTAATTATACATCTTATAACAGTGCTAAACACAACAAACAGCATTATGGTGAATTTTTCTATGCACTATACTTAATGATCACGGGATATTTTGCGATATTATTAAAACGAACTGGCCAGTCCTTATGACAGAAGAAAAGATCAGTTAGGTTTGTAGAACTGCGACCCCTTTAAGAATAAATATGATCTTAAACGCATGTTATGTTATAACAAATCAGATACTCATATTAAGGAACGTGTTGGGTATACATCAGCCTGTGGTAGTTGTACTTTGTGCATGTATATAGAGACACACCCTTCCTTTATACATCCTATTACACATTTTGAATATTCTAGTCAGTTTATAACTAACTTTAACAGTACCTATGTGGTCTACATGGCAACATGCCAGTCATGCTGTAGTTTCTATGTAGGTAAGACCAAGAGAAAACAGAGATAGAATACATGAACATTTACTTGCCATCAGGAAATCAGATCTTAGAAATGCCTTGGCCATTCACGTAGTGAATAATGTCCATACACATACATTTAAATTCAAAGTCTTAGAACAGATAACTAATATGAGACTAGGAGATTTTAATAATACTCTTGAACAAAGGGAAACTAACTGGATTATTAGGTTACATAGTGATGCACCACCAGGATTAAATGGTCCAGTTCCTTTAAAACCTTTCTTGAGAGGGCGGACATTGTTTAAATGATTTTATTGATGTTTTTATGTGATAGGTTCTCTTAATATAGAGTATTTGATATAGAGTATTGTATATATAAGGATGCTTTTAACATGTTTGTATGGTCTGAAGAAGTGCTCAGTGGAGCATGAAAGCACTTACCGTATATTAAAGACTTGTTATATCTGCCTTGGTGGTCGAGTGGATTTATTGGACTGCTTTATGCTATACATTTTGACTTCCACTGGTACCTGTTTTCCACAGTGGCATTATTAGTTTTTGCTTTTCATTTGGTAATAATGTTCATAATGACATTGAGAATCAGGCTGAGCAGGTTATGAATTCTGAACATGAGGAATACTGTATAGAACATCCCCCTTTGAGGAGGTCACAGAGACTGTTGGAACAGAGGGGCAAGAACTTTTATCAACACAGTCTGGACAATCGACAACCCCACAACCTCCCCTACAGCTGGAGAGGGAGGGGGAGAGGCACAATGTCTCACTGGGAGAGAAGTTAATAGACTGTGATATTGTATTAAATGATAAAAATTATTTCAAATTGTACAATTATAGTATGGTTGATGTGGATAATACTTGGGCTAATCTTTTTGAGAGGGTCTTTCATTTGTACCCACACAGAAAGCAAAAATAGATGAGTTATTGATTCAATTTAAGTTATTCATCAGGAACTTGAACTGTACTTTTTATTTTAAAGATAATATGGGGGATCCACTTGTTTCAAATACAAAAAGACCAAGTGTATTTAACCCGCCAATGCATCCCATTATTTTAATTTTAGAAAAACTATGTGAGAATGATTTCAGGAGTTTTTTTTAATTCTCCTGCAAGTGTGCCGGTTGTTCAAAACAACAGTGAAGAAGAAAAGCTTTCGTTACATGAAATTGTGAACAATAAACAAATTAGGATTAAGAAAGAGGATAAGAGTGGGAGTTTAGTGGTTATGGACTTGAATGACTACATTAATAAAATGCCGAGTTTGCTTTATACAGATGCTTATGAAGAAATTTCTATCAATCAGCTGAATATAGCATACAGGAACATCGACCTTTATTTAAGAAGATATGTTGCTTAATGGTGAGATTACCAAGGAGGTCTTCGATTACGTCATGGTCCTTAACCCTAAAACCCCCACCATTTTTGGGATTCCAAAGATTCATAAAAGTCTCACTGATCCACCAATGCATCCTATAGTAGATGCTAAAGCATCTACAACATTTTTTTAGCCAAGTTTTTGGACATTGGTTTAAAGAATATTTTTGTTAATAACCCCTGCATTTTGAGGGATTCATGGAATTCTTTGAGTAAAATATGTGATAATGTATGTGACAATTTGATATTTGTTACTATGGATATACAGGATGTATATTTGTTATCCCACATGATACAGGGATGGACTGGTTTAATGACTTATTCTTTCATGCAGTTGTTGATCAGAACAAAGCTGAGATCATGAGAAACGTTATGGCAACAGTATTAGAGAATAATTTAGTATTTTAAAACCAATTGTTCAGACAAAAGAAAGGGGTAATTATGGGGGCAGTTTGTGCCCTCATGTTTGCAAATGCAGTACTATCATTCTGGGAACTTAACTATGTAGTTAATTCCATGTTTAAATATTCCTAGGTACTGTATGGAAGATTCCTTGACGACATGATATTCTTTTGGAAGGACAGTGAGCAGAGGTTAAATTAATTTTATGACTATTTACATTCTACTACATATTTTCTCAAGTTCACTATGGAAGTACAAGATAATTCAGTTAATTTCCTAGACCTTACTATTCGAATTAACGTATCAAAGAATTGTTTCAAATCTACAATTTATCAGCAGCCTTAAGCAATATACAAGATCAGTACATATTTAACAGGTCTATGGTAATACACTGGTTTCCTTTGGGTTCTTTGCTAAACCTCTAAAAACAACTTTCTTCACTCCCTGACACTTGATGTAACTTGGTTACAGTCACTCATGTATTTAAAACAAATTACCTGTGTTTTCCCAGGGTTCTTTTAGTCTTTAAGTTACAGTAGAGAAACAAAAGGTTTCATAAACTGGCAAAGTCAAAAGAAAATTCCTGTCAAAAATTTATCTACATCTTATATTCTCATTGCATTCCCATTTTGTGCTTCTTCATAGGCCTAATACATGTAACCAGTTTCCTTTTTATGTTAATGTGCTTGATTTCCTTTGGAAATCAAGATAAACAGTTACTAATCTGATACTGACGGTATGAAGATACATCAGACTCATGGAGTTGTCAACTACTGGACATGTGGAATACCTCTACACTATAAAGAAATAAAGAATTTAGAGTTGGCATATGACTCGTTTAAATGTGTGCACTTTAAATGAAATAATTAGCACAAGCAGTCTATTTAGTTAGCAGCATACTTGCTGACCAATTACATTTCTACAGCTGTAACTTAAAGTATCATGTAAAGGCAGATAGCAACATCACTCTTCTAATTTCAGACGTTTTACTTGACTCGTTAATCAGAAGCAGGGTTTAGTGGCAAGAATAATGCACAGACCTCTGCATGATAATTTTCTGCCCCCAACAAGTATTCAGTTAAATACATTCAATGCATTTCTGTGAGACTATCAAGATCAATTTTTGAAGAGATAATGTTTTACAATAAAAGTACTGTCACTGGGCAAGTGTTTTCAGAAGGAAGCCAATAAATCATCTATTCTACTGAGGTCTCTCCAAAGATGAAGGGACATAAATCAATCAGATGTCAACCTGTCAGTATTTGCTTACTTTAGAAATGTCAATACCCATGCCACTACATGCATGGCAATAGTGTATTGATCAAGCCAGAATGGGGACCCTGACTAATGTTGTAACAATTACATAGAGGAAGAAGCGGTCTCAACTATACTGTAATAGTGAGATGACTTCACTGTCCTTCCCTAATGAAAACAGGTGCAGACTAAAACAGACTACACCATTAGATAACTGTAACCATCCCTTGCATAGAGTCAAAGGGAAGACCCTGTGTATTATTGGATTGTATATTACAGATGTGGTTTGCTATCCAGCATGAGCATCTGTTGTCTATTCCTCAATCCACCCATCCTCAGCAGATGGACAGACCTATCCTATCCTATCGACCAGAATTAAACTTTAATACAACTAAAAATAAGAACAACATAATCTACAATACACCCACTGGGTTCCCTACCCCTCCTGTAAACCTAACATAACCATATCAGTATACTAAGAAATGCACAGTTGATCCTTGACAAGCACAGAATAAGAGCAGACATTTCACTACAATGCTGAGTGTGCTGACAATAATATGCAAACTGCCTACTTGTTATGAGTTCACATTTAGTGCTCAGACTTGAAACATAGCACGCATTGGCCTTCTGTTGTCAGATTTTCTGGGGTCAAGTCATTTGGCGAAGAATCACTGATATCTTATCCCATTAAGCCTGATCCCTGAAATATGGAAATGTCCATTTTTCCCTGTCCTACCTTAAATCCCATACTAATAAAACATTATTTCCTGTACTCCACTTTCTTCCATCCAGTGTGAACTAACTCCCCAGCCCCCACTCTATTGCCTGTACCTGGTATCCAGCCACCAGATATTTTCCTAAACCACAGATATCAATTTTTATTTCTAATTTTATTTATTCAGTTGGTAACCAAGTAACTAAACTGGTTGTCATGGATAACTTTTTAGCTAAAGGCAAGGCCAAAATGTTAAGGGGTAAATGTAATATATAGGGGCACTTTAGAGTAGCCAATCAATAATTGTCTTTTTGGAATGTGGATTACCTGGAGAAAACCCATGCTGACAGAAGGACGCCAAGCAACCTCTATAAAGCTACTACAACCCCACTCCTTAGGGCATAAACATAGCCTAGCATTAAGACATACATTACTCTTAGTGGATACCAAAATCTTTCAAGAAAGCCTATCTTGAAAAAACAGCTGGGTCACAACAATGCATTAAAATGAAATGTCAGGAAGTGTATAATTATATCTTTCGGTGAGCATGACTATCATAACTATCAGACTAACAATGCACCCAAGAAAACTGATCTTGCAGAAAAGGACAATGAACTGTCCTTTGATCACTGTATATTCACTGCTGTTAGGAAGTCCTTTGTCATCACACAGCTTATATCTAAGAGCACTGCATTCAGATCCAGGGAAACAACCATTCCTCTATACTCGGCATTCATTAGGCTGCTCATTTAATATAGTGCTCCTTCCGGTACGTACCTGTCCTGTGCCTGAATCATAAAAAACAATGCAGACCATCTCAAAGCCTTGTCCCTCTTTTTCGCCTCATACTGAGATGTGACCCATGCCTCAAGTATAGAGCTTTAACAGACCCTATTCTGTCAGATGTATTACACATTTGCAAGTCCAGTGGTATCATATCCATCAATCTAGGGATCTCAATCGCTTTTGTAAAATTAATAGCACATGTAGCTTGCTACAGATCCCCCACCAGGCCCCAGGATTCCCACTCCTCATTTCTTGATACACGGGAAAATATTAGGGTACAACCCAACACCCTAATAATGGGTGATTTCAACTACCACACCATTAACTGGGAAAAATACTCATGTACCAACTTCTCTTGCTCAACGTTTTCTGGAATTCATAAATTCCAATGCCTTGGATCAACTTATAAACACCCCCACCAGGGACAGCAATATCCTAGACCTGGTCATTACCAACATGGGCGACCGGTGTTCCACACCAGAGGTCAATTCCCCTTTGGTCAGATCCGACCACAAGCTAATCACCCTAGACATCCACATCCCGCCCCCAACCCCCATTAGGGAAACCACCTTAAAAAATATCTCCAAAGCCAACTTCACGTTTCTTAAGACAGAAGTGGCAAACTTTACGACACCCATGCAGATGGGCAATAGAGGTACAACTGTTGAATCCTACACAAATGCACTTTATAAGCACTTACATGAGTGCATGGATCATGCTATCCCTAACAGAACCAAGATTCTATTCTCCAAAAAAAGGAAGCCAATCTGGTGGTCCCCTGTCATAAACAAACTCTACAACAGGAGAAAGAAACTGTTGCAAAAAAAGAGTAAAATCCCATGATTGGCGAAACTCCCTGGTTAGCCTCAGTAAGAAGCTGAGATCCCTCATAAAATCCTTCAAAGCTAGTTACAAAAACAAAATCACCACTGATTCTAAAGACATCTACAAAGCATTCTATAGCTATGTCAAGAATCTCAATGGCAACACTCAGATCTGCTCTGAGTTACAACAGAATGGCACTAGATATAGAGAGCCACCTGATATTTCCAACATCCTGGCAGACAGGTTCAGTGCTAACTTTACCCCCCCTCTCAACCCCCTAAAGGGCCCATCTCTATACCAGAAGAATGCAAATTTCCTATAATCACGGCTGCACTGGTAAAAAACACAATCTCCGAAACCAAGAATACAGCATCCATGGGACCTGACAACATCCCAGGATGCATTCTACATGAACTACAGAACAAACTGGCACCACACCCAAGTACCATGTTCAATCATAGCCTCACCTCAGGCTTTGTGCCCACTGAATGGCACACAGCAACGGTTATCCCACTCCACAAAGGGGGAGCCACCACGGACCCTGGGAACTACCGCCCCATTAACCTGATGAGCCTGGTCTGCAAGGCCATGGAACGTATCATCACAGAACTTATAAATAAAGAAAGTGGTAATCTCCAAACTCTGGACCCCACCCAGTTCGGGTTTGTAAAAGGCAGATCATGTCTCCTAAACCTGATAGAATTCTTTGAAACAGTCACCAAAGCTGTAGACGAGGGTAAGGTGGTTCACACAGCCTATCTAGATCTTGCCAGGGCTTTCAACACCACCCCCCACTCTGGAATTATAGATAAACTCACTAAACTAGGTATAAATCCCTATGTCACAAGATGGGTTGCCAACTAGCTCACTGACAGAACCCACACTGTGAAAGTAGCAGACTCCAAATCTGACTTCAGACCAGTGACAAGTGGAGTACCACAGGGTTCAGTCCTAGATCCTCTCCTGTTTGGTATCTACTTCTCTGAAGTACAGGCTAACAAAGAAGGTCTTTGGCTAATGATGTTCACAGATGACTGCAGACTAGGAGCCATAATTGAAACAATACAATATAGACATCCTACAAAAGGGCCTCACTGAGACAGATGCCTGGTGTCAAAGCCATGGCCTCAAGCTCAATGCCAAAAAGTGCACTGTCATCCCCTTTGGTAAAAACTCTGTACCCATGAACTACCACATAGTCGGTAAATGAACAAACACTCCTCTTCTTCCCAAATTAAAACAACTCTGACCCAACTGGATAACACTGATAAAATCCAAAGTAATAAAGTGAAGCAAAGAATAAATTCACTTGTATTATTCACACACTAGCACCTCGGTGTTTCCACCTTCAAGGAAATACACATAGTCTGTAGTCTACTTAACACCGAAAGTATGATAAGAGACCTTGGGTCACAGGTGGACAGTAGTCTCTCCTTTGATAATCACATCGCCACAGTAGTCAGGAAATCCTTCTACATGACACACCTCATCACAAAAGGTTTCTCATCCAGGAAAAAAGGTCATTGTTCCCCTCTACTCATCACTCATTAGACCCATTAGACAGTACAACACCCGTTTTGGTATATACCTCACAAGACATCTATAACAACTGGAAAGGCCACAGAAATATCTCACAAACAAGGATTACCAGCCTCAAAGAGATGCCCTACGCAAATCATCTCAAAAAACTTCAGCTTTACTCTGTTGCATATCGCCTACTCAGAGGCGATCTCTGCCTAACATACAAAGCTACGTCAAACCCAGAGCTGTTGGACATGCTCCACTTAAAGAAATCCCAATCCTTCTAAGCTACATGCTCTAGGGACCTAAACCTTGTCACCACAATAAACAGAATATGATGGAGGGGTAGATTCCTGTCCCAGAGACTTCCCATACTCTGGAACAAACTACCTATATATATTAAACAAAACTCCTCATTAGCACTCTTCAAGAAAAATCTTGATGACTGGATGGGAAATAAGAAACTCACCCTGGGGATCACTTCTGTGGCTCTGCTCAACAGGGACACAGGAAAATTATTTTCTTGGGTAGCGAAAGTCAGGGTAACTTTGGCTAGGCTTATATAGGCCCTAGGGCCAACAGCTTAGTACCTACCTATGAACCTATGTTGAAGGGATAGGGGAATCTGCATGTCCTACCTGCGTTCGCATGGATTTTCTCCTACATTCCAAAGACATGCAGTAGGTGGATTTGATACTCTAAACTGGGTCTAGGTGTGAGTGAATGTACGAGTCCATGGTATGGATGAACTACCATAGCAGGGATAGCCATCCAGCAGTGTAAAACTTGCCTCTAGATGATTGTCACTGTTGAAGTGACACCCCAACCCCATGTGCAAAAATGGGAAAAAGGGCTGAGGATGGATGGGTGTTGGAGGGATAGGTATATATCACAGAGAATACAACTTCTATGGAGCCATCTCCTACTCGAAGTAAAGTAAAGAACTTCTCTTACTATATTCAAATGGAATTTGGGTGAATGGATGGGTCACTCCAAATTCAATTCAAGTTTAGCATCCCTGTGCCTCATGCATAGAGGAAACATGCAAATGTCCTGACATATACTTGTTCAGCCCATCTCTCTGTTATTCATATGCAGAAGACAAGGGTTAAAAACTGCCATGGGAATGCAAGGCTAGCTTCTTGAGATCTTACCAGATCAATAGCCAAGTAACTACATATGAACTATGAACCTATTACACTCCAATTTACCCTGTCAGTTCAGCTTCTCTGGACAGTTAACCAAATGGTCACTCAAAGCATTTGCAAGGTTGGGGTAAATGGGGTGACTGCTCATGGTTCAAGACATTAGAGGGCATGAATGGCACCGATCAGTCACTGCAAATCAGTGTTGTGGTCACTTTTATTAAGTTGTTATACTGAGTATCAGTAATTATTCAAGAAGCTGTAACAGATTAAATGATTGCTTGAAGTGTGTGTGTTAGGAATTGTAACAGGGAACTGCTAGAATAATTCTGTGCTACATTTTATGAAAAGATGAGTCAGAGAGTCAAAGTGCTATTATGCAGACAGATGACATAAGTATTTTTTAATTACTGGGAGGATTGCCCAGGGCACCAAACACCCAGCTACAACTTATTAGCTCTGTAGCTAAAATAACAGCTTGACTTATTAAAATTATGAGTTGTAACATCAAACATCCCATGTGAAACTACTTCAGTAACTGTTGCTGCATGTTTTCCCCAGAAGTTGATTTTACACACAGACTGCAAAATAACCATTCAAGACAAAAATGTACAGACTGTTTGATAATTATAAAATGTATAATCGTGTATAGTTCTGGCAAACATTCATTATTTGCAAAGGCATGTTAAATGTACCATGTGGGTCATATCATGAGTTATATTTTAATTCTGCAGTTCTGATATGAAACTTGTGTGAAAAATTACACGTTGTAGAAGAAAATGAATATTTTTTCTTTATTAGTTCTTGAAGCAGGAATGTAAATCAAACTGAAAATTGTGT
This sequence comes from Protopterus annectens, assembly GCF_019279795.1. Classification (NCBI taxonomy): domain Eukaryota; kingdom Metazoa; phylum Chordata; order Ceratodontiformes; family Protopteridae; genus Protopterus; species Protopterus annectens. Next base: position 580,326,252 of record NC_056734.1, on the reverse strand, counting down.
GTGGCAAAAATAAGAGAGACGCACAGTATCATGATCTTGCATCTGGCAAAAGTAGCCTTGCAGCTTTTGGGATTTTCAATATTCCAAATAACATTATCCTTCTTTCTACCACATGATGAAACGGTCAGCCTTAATTTATTTTCTGTACACCATGTAAATGTTGTCAGATGGTGCAGACTCTGCAGCCTTGCTCAGTACTGGTGGTATATTACATTATCACCACATTAACCATGTTCTAGGCAGCCTTCATTGGCATCCTGCTTGTTACAGGATCATCTACAAGAGCTTAGTGTTGTTTTATTTGTCCTCTCATAACCTCATCTCCTGGTTTCTTGGAGGAGCTTTTTGTGCCCTATTGTATGTGTGGGTTTGTGTTCAGGTAGTGAGGGCCTGTTTGTATTTCCATACATCCACCTAGATACCTTGGGGAATTATTTATTTTATCATGCCCCTTACCTGTGAGGCATCATTACTGCGAATATAGGAGTACCTCTCACCAGCCAGCTTTAGGCAGACAACCAAAACATACCTTTTGATATGGCATTCTTTAACTGATGGTTTATGTTAGTTCTACTTTGTAGTCGGTATTTTATGATAAAACATCTATATAAACTTGACCTCTTCCATTCAACATCTCTGTTAAAATAGAAATTTCACATATAACTGGATTTATAACAGTTTAACATAGCACTTTTCCACATAAAGGTAAGTTTTCTGATTCTTAGACTGCTCTACCTCTGAGGATTTCCACTTGTGGTCTCCATGGCAGAGCTGCATGACAATAAAGCAGTCCGTGGAATCAGCTAATACTAATTAGCTATATATCTCCTCAAAATGCCAGACACTGCAGATTTACACAACTGAGCAATTCAGTGCAATCACTAGGCTGTATAAAACATCTGTGAAGAAATAAATGATTTATATAAAAACACAGTGGTCACCATTCCCGTCCAACGGAGTGTGTCTGTGTGTGTCCGTGTGCACCTGGGTGATTGCACTAAAAGGGTTAGGTGGGAATCAAGAGCCTGGATATGTGTAAGTGATGGCGCATGGATGTAGACAAATGGGTGAGTGGTTTCGTGACTGCAGTTTGTTTATTTATTTTATTTACCATTTGTTTACCAGAAATGTCTGACTGGGACAGAGCCCATTTTCAGCAGAGGTCCAGGGAAAAGCACTCCAGACTTATGTCTTTGTAACGTGGACGAAACCGAGCACCAGTAGGAAACCCATGCGAATGCACTGAGGACATGCAGACTCCACACAGAAGACACTCCAGCCATGAATTGAACTGGAAAACCTCTTGCAGTGAGGTGACAACACTAACCGCATCACTTGTGTGAGGAGTTTCTTAATTGGTAGATGCTTATACATATGTGAGGGTAGTAGGTGATGCACGGGAAACTACAGGAACACTACTGGCATCTGCTGTGGCAGCACCACTGAGCAATTCAGAAATACGCTAATGAGCTAATATTGAGGCCTATATCCCAGCTGACATAGCCATATTTGAATTGCATTTTCTCATTGTTACATTTATTGACTGGCCTGCTGTGGGCAATTTTCCATGAGTTCTGAGCCTTTTGAATCTTGATAACATCTTAGCTGCAAGGAAAAAAAATGCTCGTTGTTGTGCACTTTACTATACTACAGTAGAGTTCCTAATATGTGTGATAATCTTTGAAAATAGTCACAATTAAGAACCTGAGAATAATTGTAATCCCCAGATATTCCAAACCTCACTGAGAGGGAATCACTTTAAAAATTATACCAGCTGTCTAGTCAAAACTTAATTTTTTGATCTAGAAGTAAAATCAATTTTCAAATCAAAACTGTACATAAATCAGCATATTTTATGGCAGGAGTAATTAGGAGCACATTTCGCCCAAGATGTAGCATTTATGACATTTCATCATTCCATATATTAATTAATTAATACACTCATTTGTTATTTCATTCACATCTATTAACTGGTAATATCTAACTGGGAGGCCAATATTCTGGATGGATTTCCTGGGAGCAAAACTGCAAAACTTTTAAATGAGACGAGAAAAAACTTTCCATAAGCAGATAGTAGATCCAACATATATATAACTGATAAAAACAAGATAAATAAAAGGCAACAAGACAAATGAGCAAAATGTTAATAAACAACCACTAACATCATAATTTGGGATAAATGCAAAATGGAAGGCAGTACTTAGACAATAATGTATAAATAGACAACAGCAAGTCACTATTTAGTGGTAACCTTTAAGGTGCTTGATTAAACCGTACCATTCAACCAAAAAGAATAACACCTGAAATTATATTATAAAATGATTTGAGATAATAAACAAAATATCCTTTGAGTCATAATTAAAGAAAATAATTATATAAAGGTAGTTATTTCAGGAAACAAATATTGTAATATTCCACTGCTATACCACCACAGGAGAGTTATTTTTCAGGTGGAAATTATGCACAACCACACTGATAGGCCATTGTTGTAGAATAATTTATTAATCTTACACTGGCTGTGGGTTTGTCCCAGGATATATCCACAACAATGTGATAGTATGCATTTCCATACCATTTTTCATCTTTAGAGGGTAGAACATTAACAATATGGTCAAAACTAGCTATGAGATTATGTAATGATTTATGCCATGTAATTGTGACCATGAACAACAACTTATAAGCTTAGCAGCTACAGGGAAGTTCAGGTACAGTGACTCTAGGCTCAAGACCCACCCGCTCTTCTAAGTGACCTCAATGATAACATCAGGTAAGGCTCTGAATCAGGGTCAGGACGCCCACTTACTTTGATTTCAGAGGGCATTAGAGTGAAACATCACAAAGAAGTGCCTTAAGTACAGTGAAGCTAGGCTGAAGGCCCCCCCCTTAAGACTGACATCACTGGGAACATCAGGCAGGGATCAGAAGCAGGGATAGGACAGCCAGTTATTTTGGCAGCAGTGGAGATTAAAGTGAAAAGTTACAAAGAACTGCTCTAGTACAGCAACGCTAGGTTGAAGCCTCTCCTCTCCCCTTCCAGATTGACATCACTGGGAACATCAGGCAAGGCTCGAAGCGGAGTCAGGAGACCTAGTTATTTCAGCTTCAGTGGAGCTTACAGTGAAAAGTCACAAATAAGTGCCTTAAGAAATGGCCTTCCCTGTATTGTAACTGTTTAGTTAGGTACTTCCTGGATTAGTGTAAGGAATTTCATGTTGTTGGAATCTCCTGCAGAAGAATGAGTGCAACTGTCCCCTTTCACCTTATTTTATGAATACTTTCCATACTGGGTTCCCATCCTACTGGAGCTCATTAATTTTCTAGTCTACTAATGTACGCTGAACACACTCCTGTTTGACTCTCAGTTATAAGGCACAATGAGAAACTATTGAGTTGTGGCTGCTGCCTGTCCCCTGTCTGCTACATTTAATTGTGAATTAACTAACCCACCATATATCATCTCAAACTATACCTCTTCCCACCTGTACTGTCCTATCATTAAACCATCACCTCTCCATACTTATAAAACTAGCACATCAAACCCCTCACCTAAACTCCCACTTGTCTGTTAAATTTTGTCACTATCAACCTCTGTAGCATTTGTAACAAAATTACAGAGCTATATCACTCAACTCCTGTCTACTTTCCCCATCTGGGCTGGTCTAGTTTTATTTCCTTTAGCACCCTAATACTGCTATTTGATACATTGTCTATTCCTATCTCACATTGAAATGATCGTTCCTGTTTTTTGTGTTAATACTTCCAACTTCTTGCTGTTAGTTTTAACACCATCACTGCTATTGCTGTGTCCTAGTCTGTTAAGACATTTTTACTTACCTTTTCTAAGCCTGACCAATCATTTTCCTGCAGGACTCAGTTTGATCCCGCTCCACTTTGCTTCACTACCCACCCTACCCCCATTCTCACCCACCCCTGACAATTTCCTTTATTCAGTGCCTACCCTTCCCTATCCAAATTCCAATCTATCATAAGACCCAAACGCCTCCTACCTGCAGCAGCATACCATCTCACAAATACCCACTCTCAGGCTCTCACTCCTCTGGTCAACTTTAAATATCATTAATACTCTTCCATTTCCTTTCTTATTATTACATAATTAGAATTAACCAATAAGACAATCTTCCCACTTTTCTTCACTTCTGCATCTCTATACTTTATATTATATTATTTTTCACATTTTCCTCTTCTCTATAACCACCAAAAGTTAATTTTTTTTCTCCAAGGTTCATGTCTCTTTCTGTTGCTACTAGTATACTATTTAACAAACTACCACTGTATATGTTCACCTCTATACACCTTGTCAGGAAAATATGCATCTGGACATACAAACTGTTAAAATATACATATAAATATATATATAAAATATATATATAACATATATTAACAAATATTAAAATTATAAAACAAACAGAAATAATGCTTTATGCAAATATAAATGTGCTCAAAATGAAAGAAAGCAAAATCTATAAATAGTAGAATTGAAAAATAGTTTATGTATTATTTATTAGATTAATAAATGAAGAATAGTAGAAGATTATATTGAATGGTGCAGTGTGTGTAAATAAGGCTTGACCCTGAAAGCCAGCTCGGCTGCTGCAACATGTTCAGTGAATAATTATTTGCAAAATTATTAAAATAAAGAAAGAAAAAAATATGAATGTGTTTTTTGCTTCTTTTTTGCTTCCAGAAGAAGAATGTCTTTTATCAGAGATAATGTCAGCTGGAACAGAGAGAGGAGAGAGAGAAAGAGCTATATTAAAAAGAACATTCATCCATATTCGATTAAGCAACCTAGGCCTATTAGATTAGTTCAACATCAAAAGAAAGAAAAAAAGACTGACAGTGACTGTGCTTTTTGCAAGGGCAATATTCTCTCATAAAAAAAAACTTTTAAAAATATCAGCATTTTTTTTTCTCATGAATGGACATGATGTATGGGCCTGTCACTCCTGTCACTGACCAGGGCAGTGAGCTGATTGATAAGCATTATAAAATGAAGGGTAATTCTAATAAAATCAGACAAAAAAAAAAACAAGTTTGTGTATGGTTTTTTTGCCTCCTTATGCGCATAAGTAAGCGTTAATAGAACTTGACTTGAGCTACTGTCTTACTGACTGTTGTTTGCCTAATGATTTTTCCACCTCTTCTAAGGCAGTCTACTCAGCCAACTATAAAATGTGGAGTAGCTATACTAATACATCTCCCAGTCTCGTTAATCTCTCACCTTGCTTTATTTTAAGCACAAAATATTTCACGACCACTACTCTGCTCAAATAAAAGTCATATAGGTCCCCTCTAAATCAATATATTACCTCTCAGAAACCCCATAGTGTGATGATGCCCACCACAGCCCAGCCACTGAAAATTTGTCAGATAGTTTAAATAGCAAAGAGCCACCCCTATAAAACTGTGAATTAACTAACAAACCATCTATCGACTCAAACTACATCTCTTTCTACCTGTACTGTCCTATCATTAAACCATCACCTCTCCATACTTATAAAAACTAGCACATAAACTCCCTCACCCAAACTCCCACTTGTCTTCCAACAAAATTGAATATTGTCACTATTAACCTCTGTAGCATTTGTAACAAAATTACAGAGCTATATGCCTGGATATCACACTATAACCCTGATATTCTTACCATCACAGAAATCTGGCTTAAACCTAACAGTAAAGATTCTGAACTAGACCCTCCAAGCTACAGTATTATCAGATCTGATAGCCTCCACAAGAAAGTAGAAGGGGTAGCTTTAGTTTATCCAAGTTCATAAAATCACTCTCCCTATTAATACAACATCCAAAAATATCAAAATGCAGAAATACCAGTATCTCTGCTAAAGTGTAACAATAACACAGCTGTTTTATTACAGTCTATATCAGACCTGGAAATAATATAACAACTTTAGAAGACAATTTTTTACTGGGCAACTAATTTTATACCTTATGAAAAAAATCACGCAAGGATATCTAAATAGTGACTGCCAGAACCTTACACCAGACTTTAACTCAGTTAGTATAAACCTTTATGGTAACACACAACTTATCAAAATACACATTAGATGTGGAGTTGTGTAGGCAAGATAGTGGCTAACTAGCAGCTCTAAGCTTTTGCTCTGCTTCTTATTTTTATTATTTTAACTTACTAGAATATTGATTTTTTTAAATAGAATTATATTCTTTAAACCAGTACTGATACTTTTCTGGGGAAAAAAGTGAATTTGGAAACAGCATTTTAATTTTTCCTGTTAGTGTACTTTTTGAATGTTCATCTATCATAAGTCACTCAAAAGTGAACTCACAAGAAAACTCCATAAAAAAAGGAAATTCAGTCTATTATAGGGAGTATCCAAGGACTTTCTATTAAACTGGACAAACTGGAAATAAAACTGGATTATATAAGAAAAGACTGCAAAAAAAAACAAATGGACTTTCTAAATGAAGTGTTAAAACAGCAATCTACTCAGATTTCTTCAAAGATGCAGCAATAGTCTTAGATGGAAGACTGACAAACTGAAAGTTACACAGAATTTTTACTAAAACAAAACACTGTTTACTAGAAAAGATACAAGATTTAGAAAGCAGGTCTTGTAGAAATAACATCAGGATCTATGGAATCCTTGAGAAAGAAGAAGGGGACAATTTGATACTTTTTTTTTTAAATAACTGGCTGCCTAAATCTTTCAATTTACCAGAAGCTCTTTCATTTGGCATTGAGAGGGAGAGTACAGGTCCCTTTCAACATCCTCCTTAAAGAAGAACCCTCCTGTACCTACAACCATCATTGTCCAACTTCTGTCTTGTCAAGGCAAAGATTTAATTTTGAAGACAGCCTGGGCTAATACACCAATTAACTAAACGACAATGTCATAAGATTTGACAATGATTACACTTCACTAGTTATAGCCAGAAGAAAAGAAGTTGTACCTTTCATCAAAAACCTGAAGAAAATACACATAAAAGTTCAACTTGTTTTTCCTGAAAAACTAAGGATCTCCAGAAAATTTCCAACACCCTAAAAGAAGCCTTGGAGTACACCAAGAAAAATAAAATATTTGACAAAATAGAAGATCTGGATTGTCCAAACACCAGTTTAAAAAGACATGCTTGTAAAAATAACTGGACAACAAAAGATAAAAATTCTAAAAAGATGAAAAAGAAGTAAAGCTTTATATTATTTGTTTTGTATTATCTAATTTGATGCCATTTAACAAACACTCAAAATAGGACACTATACAACTGTCATCTTACAAGGTAAAAGTCTTCTTTTACCGTTACTATTTCTCTAACTTACTTCCAGCTTTAAATTCTATAACAAAATGCATGAAGAAAATATTACATGATATCAGACTACAATCTTGATCTTTTAAACATATATATATATATATATATATATATATATCCTTAACCGGGAAAAGCCAAAAGAAGAAGATATACACGCACACACACACACACACACACACACACACACACACACACACACACACACACACACATATAAATATTTTAAACTACACTTTCTTTCTCCCTTTGATATATTTTTAAGGTGTCACAAACTGATACTTACATTGATATATGTTTAATTTATAGAAACATACTGCCAATAAGATAGGTTACATAATGATTGGGGTAAATGTATGTTATACTTTAGTTGTTTATGGTAATGATTGACATTTCCAAATAACGTTTGCTCACTTGTCTTTAAACTACTAATTTGATTTGTATCCCTTCCCCATTATCTATATATCTTCTTTTTATTTATGTTATTTGCTGTTGCTTTCTAATGGAGGGGGATGTGATAAGGAGATACATATATTGGTCAGCATATGTTAGATATATAGTTTGCTTTGGAGTCTTTTTATATAGAGTGGGGTACCCTTTTTTCCTTTCTTTCCTTTCTCACTCTAGCAATATTCATGTAACTTCCAATTGAATATTCTGTCGAGTTTGTGTGTTAAAATGTAGGTTTTAAACATTTTTTATTTTGTTTTTGTTTTATAAGAAAAAAGGGGAAAAGTCCATTTTTGACCAGAGCAGACTACTGAGCATGACTATTACTTTACAATAAATTTGCTTTAGCTCTCACTTTAATCCTTTCTCGCCCTTACTTTTAAATCTTAGGCAATAATCAAAAGATTTTAACTTGAGCTGCCTAAAGGCAGCTTTAGTTCGCAGTAACTGTACAGAAACAGTCGTTTGTCTGTAAATGAACTTTGACCTTGCTATCTACTATATCTGTCCACAGAATATGCCTATGCCTGCTAAAGGGCTTTAATGAGGTATAGTACATCTCAATATAACCGGATACACTAGGCTTCTGCGTCTGACAATTCTGAATTAGTTTTATAAACCCTGACAGCAGAGACAGGTTTATCTGACTATGTGTTTTCATTGATGTTCAGTAATATTTAAATCTAACAACAAATGTACTTAATTTAGCTTTTGATACAAGTTGTATGTTACATGTTTGCTCTGTTTGTGGTCAATATTGCAACATACAGAATCGGAAGTCTGTAAAAAAAGATTGCATTCTGAGCTGATTGTTTGGTTACCAGCTATTTAGAGGTTGGAGCAGAATCATAATACATGTCTGTCTTATACTTTAAATGTGAAGCAATGCTGTTATTATAATTTTCTGGTACCTCCATTTTAAACTGTTAATTTTCTTCTTTTGAGAACTTAAGCCCTATCATTTAAATGCATTTGAAATTTGGTCACATATTTATGTGAAACTAGACAAGAGTACAAGTAAAACTTCATTGCAGCAATATTTAATTTTGGGATCCTTATAGTTTTACATTTGTTTTGAATAACTGTCTGAGCTGTAAAGACAGTAAATATGCTGCCATGTGAGATCACTATAAAGTTTAGAATAGGAGAAGATCCACTCTCAAAAACAATTTTTGTTGTTGAATTTATAAAGAAAATGTTGTTGAAATGAGTATGTATACTATTTTTCCTTAATGTTATAATGTTTTCTGCATTGCTGAACCTTTCTGACATCTTTGCATTATTTTACTACTGTGGTGATGGTATGACGATTCTTTTTAGGATCCTTTTTATACAATGCTTTTTAAAGACTTATTTTATATATATATATATTTTTTTTTTTTTCTTATATATATATATTATGTGTGTGTAGCTATGTGTTCAAACATTTAGAAGTTTGAGCAATTCTACTGGGTTAAGTTACTGCCTACCTATTCTCTCTGCTCTCTACTTTAAAATGCAAAATAGAAACAAGGACAGGGGAAGAGGGAAGAAGGGGAAGGGGGAGGAGAGAGAAAAGAAAAGGTGTGCAGTTTTTGGTATCAGCACTTCAGTTTTTAACATGGATTCCTGTTGAAAATTAACACTTTTTAAATTCTGAACTGGTCCATTAGGATTTCCTTAGTGAAATTATTTAGGACAGACCTCCCTGCATAATTCACTTGAAGATTCAAAAACTGTCCCTAGCTTGAATTCATCTGCAAACTTGGTCAGTCATAGCCCTTTGACATTTGTGCTTACTTATGAAAATCACTAGTGATTTACCAAAAAGTCAAACATTTTATAGGGAACATGGCAATTTCATGACTTTCTTCAGGATATGAGACAGTTGAGAAGTGTACTGTAAACCTAAATTTCAGTGGCAGAATCTGGGAGATAAAAATTTAGAAAAAAGGGGTTGGTAGATGTGCTAAATGTTTGAGCTAGTAGCAGAGGTTTGAAAGTGGACAGATAAACTTTGCTAGATATTTAGGTAATATAAAAAGGCAACGAAGGACCTAGATGATTATCATCTTTATGACATAGGGCATGACCTTTCCATTGAACATCATTTTGAGTGTTGCGTCAAGTGAAGAATAGCCAAGGTGTATATGGGGAGGAAAATAAATTAAAGTATATGATGGTTTGTTACCAAAACAGATTAATATAGAGTTGTGTTATGTAATAAAACTAGTCACACTTACTATAAGAAACTGATGCAGCTGAATGAATCCATATAATATACTGCTGTATAATAACTGATGTTTCTCTTTACATATACACATTCATTTGAACATATTGTACCATATTCTCATTAATCAATATTTCAATATGTCTGAATTAATACATGTACATTCTACTCAAGTTGAATGAAATTTCATGTCACTGGTTTTCTGAAATATATATGCATATATAAAGTTGTATATGTGAAAATATCAGCAGTTAGATAAAAAATAAATACACCTATAAGAAATGAACTGAGAACAAAATATTTAAAATGTTTAACACTTTGTTTTATCCAGAATATTAGCACTGTTCTATATATCAGATTAATGAAAAGCCCTTCTTTTGTCTAAAATAGTACACAATGGCCATTACAGTATAATAGGAAATGGTTGAATGAAACTGTACTGATTTGCCATTAACAAAACATTTAGCTGAGATGGTTTTGTCTATATATTACATTTTCTTAAGGAAAATTTTAATGTTTGACTATTACTTTAATATTACAATAAGCATCAATTTGCTGCTTATTGACATCTATTTCTCCTATATGACATGAATAACAAACTTCAGGTCCCTTTTTTATATCAATATTAATTATCTATCATTGTGTGGTTTTACTTTTGGGTTCATACGAGCACATTTAAAGATATTGAAATATGTTGGAGTTTCAAATAGCATGGGGGGGTGTCACTTGTGATTGTTACTTTAGTAGACAATAATGAGTTTATCAAGCATTGTAGATAAATATGTGTGTGTTTATTTGTGAATACAAAAGGGGAAGGGAAAAGGAGAAAGAAAAGGGGAAGAAAAAAAAAGAAAAAATGTTTACATTAGAAAATGTACAATCTATAGAACATAACATACATGGATACATGGCTCAAATAAGATATATATTTAACTTATTTAATTTAAATTAAACTGCAATCATATTTAGAAACCAGAATATGCAAATATTGTAATACAACATTTGACATATTCTTGTGGTGAGCAATACATGTAAAAAGTATATAGAAATTATTTATACAAAGATATTATTCAGTTAAAAATCATTAAACATACATGCTGAGACATCATTTTAATGTTTGGTAAGTTAACAAAAATAAATAAGTAACTGCTTAAAACCCTTATTCATTTACATAAATAAAATCTCAAAAACTTCACTTACATTGATTATCTTGATATTAGATACACGCTACAAACTTTTAACGTCATATGGAGCTTCAAATAATAGATTTATTAGAGCCCTTTTATAAGATATAAAACTTCATGATGTATGAATACAATAGAGATATTTGTGGTGAGGGTGGTGGTGCCCGGGTTTGCACTGGCTGAGTTGGCAGTCCTGGGTCGATGGGTTGTGGGGGCATACACTAAGATACCATCAGAGAAAACTACCAAATAAAGATTTATGAATCCTTTCAAATGGCAGAACATGGATCCAGATCTTCAAACTGGTTACAAAGTTGGAACCGAACAAGTCTATATAAATTAAATTCCCCATTATCTATTCAAGAGATAGCAATCAATGTCAATAGTAATCAATGTCAACTCTAGCTGTGCACAATATCTGTCACCTGTGGAACCTGGAAAAACATGGAAGATATGTTTGGTAGATGTCCTTATGGCTTGTGGGTGTCTTGGGGCTCCGTCCTGGAACATCTGGTCCTGTTGGTGTAGACCGGGACACTCTCGCTCATTACACAATTTATAATTAAATGTAACATCCAATTAGACAATATAATTAAAGTTTTTTTTTTAATCTCGATCTTGAAACTTGACATTTAAACTCACACATGTCCAAGTATTATCATCATCGATATTATGTTAGTATCAAATCTTCCTTTATAATAATATACCAAACAAAGATGTCTCAATCTAATCATATATTAAATGCCTTAATGATATATCTGGATTACATTTGTTTCTCACCACATTCTATTCCTCACATATGATACCTACTTATTTCTAAATATATTTGCATGTAACAATAATGAACATTTTATAATAATTTCAGATTCTGATTAATACATAGCATTTACACAATAATAAAACTGATACCTTTTAATTTAGATGTATCTAGATTAGATCTAAAAGTTCTTGATATACATACAATCTCTCCTATTACTTTGAGAATTATAATACAGATTGATATTTACATGTTCCGATTTAAAATAATTTTCATCTATAAAAGTAAGTATCCATTATACATAATTTTTCTTTTAAGAACTAACAGCATAAGCTTAACTCAGGTTTTGTTTATTACACTAATATGTTCTGATTGATGAGTGGTTTGGATAAATTATTTATCCAACCAGGAATGTTACATTCCATGATAAATGGTTTAAACAGTTTTAGTTGTAAATGTTTAACTTTAGTATTATCCCTTCTGTCCATAGCAATAGCTCTATTTGTAGCTTAATATTCTATCTACATAATAAGAGTTTAACTTCTATGTTAAAACCCCTTTTTTAACTTGCATGTTTATATATAATTGTTTATCTCTAAATATCAATGGTTTAAATATTTCATTGAAAAGAAGCAGTTTAAATAAATACCTGATGTTAAACAAAGTTCATATAATTTTTTTTACAGGCAACCCATGTGATTAAAGAAGAGATTAACAGAATACTCTTTAAAGATTATAATGTTTTGGCTGGTTCATATTTTAAGTCAAAAAGGAAAGGTACAATGATACTATGGAGACATTCTATACCTGAACCTAAAATCATACATACATTTACCAATAAGGATGGTATGTTAACAATAATTACAATTGAAATCAATAAATAATATACAATAGTTAATACATATTAGATTCCATCGATAAGGGTGAAAATTGCTAAAAAATTATTAGACACTATTATTTTGCATCTTAAAGGTGAATGAATTATAGCGGGAGATTTTAATTGTGTTTTATCAGAAGCCTATATGATTAATAAACAAAAAATTAAACTGTCATCTACAGCAAAACATTTGAGAAATTTCATCAATGATCTAAATATATGATATATATGGTCTGATATCTGCTAATTCATTACATTATACATATTATTCATTTTGTTTTGGTACCCAAACTACTATAGATAAAGTATAGAAATAACACAAACGAAGGCAAAAGGCAAACTGATCCACTCCCAAGTATTTATTTAGCGCTTTTGTTTTTAAAATACAAACTTCCTCAGAATAAAAGCTTAAAAACTTGAACTATAGTGGCCAACTCATTTATATATGCACTAAAAACCATGTGATAAAACTTGCCTCCATTTAAAACCAGCATTTAAAGATATATTACCATCTGCAATTTGTATCACTTGCATTTTCATATACATTACATACTTTCACACTGCTAAGCTACCTAAGCACATATTTACAACAACAGTTGCAACAATTACACAAACTGATGGATTTTATTTGTGACACTCCCCCACCTTGCAACATCCTATATAACAAGTGTGACTAAGATTTACAACTACAGTGGTGCCTCCTTGGACAGTTGAACAGGGTCTTTCCTTTGTACCAGCTCATAATGCTATGTTAGATGATGTTCTTATTAACAAAGTTATTTACTAGAAAGTTAAATTTTGCTTTCTTTTTTAAAGATTCAGATACAAGAGCAATGGTTGTTAATATATATGTAAAACCCAGCATGTTTAACCTTGCATTGCATCCTATTGTGTTTGTATATGAGAAATTGTGTGAGTTTGAAATCAGGAAATTTTTGAATATTAATCGACAGAAACATGATGTTAAGAATTTAACTTATTCAGAATACATGACACTTAAAGGTATTTGTGACAACAAGCAGTTACAGGTAATGAAACCTGATAAGGGCAGAGGCCTGGTTATTTCTAACAGCAATGATTATAAAAATAAGATGCTTACCATGTTATGTTCAGAGACATATAGTGAAGCAAGTGTGAATGAACTAAATATTGCATATCAAAAAAAAAATGATGTGTTGCTTGAAGAGCTATTGCTTTTTGCTGGTTAAACACCCAAAGTTACCAACAATATTTGGGATCCCAGAAATTCATAAGGGTCTTATGGACCCACCTTTTAGACCTATAGTGGATGCTAAGGCATCAAAAACTTTTATGATAGCCAAATTTATTGACATAGAATTAAAAGATATACTAAAGAACTATAGTTATTGCATCAAGGACTTATGGGATTTCCTGTGCAAAGTGTCTAATGAGCTATATAGTGACACCCTTACTTTTGTCACTATAGATATTAAGGATTTGTACTCAGTTATTCCATACCACGAGTATTGAGTGGTTTTATACCTTTTTATGTCATAATACAACCTTGAACCATGATTGGATTCTCGCCATCAGGGCACTTATGTAAGTGGTCCTTAAGAATAACTTCATTACATTTGAACATCAAATATTTAAACAGTGTAGAGGAGTTGCCATGGGGGCAGTGTGTACCCCCATTTTTTTCAAATACAGTCCTGGAATATTGGGAAACAGAATTTGTCATTAATTCATCATATTCCTAATATTGGACACTTTATGGTAGATACCTGGACAATATAATTATTTGAAAAGGTAGTTCTGAGAAACTAAATGAGTGTTTTAACTACGTGTGGCACCACAACATTTTTGGAGTTTACTATCCATACAAGTGCTGAGACTGTTAATTTCTTGGATGTCACTATTTTAAAAGATAGAGCTAGAGGGATATTTAACTCTACTATTTACAGAAAAACAATGTACTCTAACACACTGTTACTCTTTATGAGCAGGCAACCCTCTGCACAAAAATGTTCCTGGTCAAGGGACAATATGTTCATCTTGCTAGAATGGTATCAGATAATAAAGAATATGTTTTACAGATCAATATTCTTAAAAAAATGCTGATTAATAGAGGCTACCCCACACTGTTTATAGACAACATAGGTAATGAGGCAACTCAGAAAGGAGCTAGTGGACACTTCCTACCATTGCTGGGCTCATGACACACTAGCATGAATCCTATATCTAATACTGCTAAAGTAGATCATACAAATGCAATGCTTTTAACATTTAACAAGCAATATGGTAATATTAGTGAAATCATTACAAAAACTAGTGTGTTTTTGACACTGACACAGATTATAAGACATTGGTGTATAGAAATGATGTAAGTATTAAAATTATGTTAGAAAAACCTAAGGATGATGAATTGTGTGGAAAAATGGGTAAATGAGGGCACTGCCCACAATGTAAATATATATTAGAGCAGAATGAAATCCATTTATCCCATTTTCATACAATAAGGCTGAAAAAGAGATATAACTGTAACAGCAAACTGGTTATTTATATGGGTATTTGTCAAAAATGCCCATGTTTTTACATGGGTAAGGCATAAAATAGCCTTAAAACCAGAATATATCAACATTAATACATCAGTAAAAAAGACTCCAAGAATGCCTTAGCTAAACATATAATTCAACTTGCAGACCATCATTTTAAACATATTATAGATCATGTTGATATAGGTGAAAGAGGGGGTCCTATAGATGATTTTTTGGAATTTAAGGAACTCAAATGGCAACTGCAAACCAACGCAACAAGTTATCCAGGATTAAATGGTGTGGTTTCTATCAGTCCTATTTTGATACTGAAAACTAAGTTTGCTGTCTAGGTATAACTATGTTTATGGGGCATACACTGTGTTTAAAGTCAGCTTTTTTGTATATCATACATATTATAGGTAGCATGATAGCTAGATTCACATATGCATTTATTTATAAGAATTTATCTAGTAGAGTTATTTTAATTATTTTAGCAATATTATATGTAAATATGTGCTTGTGTAGCTTAGCAGTATGAAAGTGTGTAATGTATATAAAAATGCAAGTGATACAAACTGCAGATGGAATATATCTTTAAATGCTGGTTTCAAATGGAGGCAAGTTTTATCACATTTTTTTAGTGCATATATAAATGAGTTGGCCACTATGGTTCAAATTTTTAAGCTTTTATTCTGAAGAAGTTTGTATTTAATAAACAAAAGCACTAAATAAATACTTGGAGTGGATGTTTGCTTTTTGCCTTCATTTGTGTTATTTCTACAGTTTGGGGGTGTCGTGGAAGTTTTGGAGTACTATAGATAAAGTGTTCATCACTAACAGCCTGTACTCTAAAATTGATGATATATTAATAACATCCTGCCCATTTTAAAGGTGCCATTTTCTTTTAAATATTTTAAATTGTATAATTGAAACCCCCTAATGGGATAATTGATGATGGTTTTATATATAAGATTAAATTTGTGGATTTTTATCGTGGTGGTTCCTTGCAGTTCTTTCATCATCCTGTTATTATGACTATAATCCTACTGGCACAGGAGCTGCTGATGATTGGAGCTGCTGATGATTGGAAACAGGAACAACAGGAAAATCCGCTACTCTGACATGGAATTTGACAAAACAAATCATGTTCACAGACTCTACAAACACACAGAGTTTTAATTTTTCAGAGTGGCCTTACAGAGAAATGATGAAAACAAAATGTACAAACTCCATAGACTTAAAGAAAAAAGATGGGAGGCATGCATGCCATTTTAAAAGTTATTTCGATGGAATGAGAGAGTTCTATGCATGCAGCAAGCTATGGGATAGCCATCGAATTATTACGGAGAAATTAGTTATTAAAGGAGAGTATAAATGTCTTACTACCGACTATAAAAGTGAGCTTTGCATTTCAAAAATTAACAGCATGTGTAGACAGCTTGTGCTTTATAGTAACAGACTTGAGCAGATTAAGCTCAAGAAATTGAAACGTGACTGTCTTTCTTACATCCAGCCAATAATTCCCACGCTAATACTTCTGGTATAGCTACATCTATTGAGACTCTGACTGAACCTCATGTAACCAATGAACTCTCTGTTGGTACACCTAACAGGGATCCACCATCTTCTAATGCCTCCATTCCCTGTAACCAACAATGTTTGAGCCACTAACTGCCTTCTCGTGCCTTTAAAACTATCCACTCTACAAGAGAAGAGAACAGGTCCGCTTCTCATCAAGCAGGCAGAGGCAAAAAAAAAAAACTGTCGGGGAAACATTAGAAGAAGTGAACTTTCAAATACTTTGATAGCCCCCGTTTATGTATCGCTAGAGCTATCTCTAAAAGGCACTGTTTAAGGACTATACTAATGATGATTTTATAAAAATATTTGTTAATAATAACCATGTAGTAGAGATGTGTTCTTTAATAACCTGTGATGATAAAAGGAATTGTTTAAACCGGCAGACAAAGGTGTATCCCCCTTTACACCCCCTATAGTCTCTGGCAGGCATTGGGTGACATGCTTGGCAGGTGACTGGGTGACTGAAAATTATCTATTTACATACAAATTATTATTATTGGTTAATTCCATCTCCATCTTCTAAAAAATACATATGGATATTGTTGAATGATTTGCAACAGGACACCTTTAGTAGTAGCTTAAATAGAATAAGGGGATATTTTGCAATACTATGGATAGTAATAATAATGAGCAAATGGTTGTACCTTACTGGATGGGGTCCTGAAAAAACAACATTTTTTGTTCAATGATCAGATCTATGCACAAACATGGGGAGTGGCATAGGTTTCTTTTGTTACTTTATCATAAAGTATTAATAAAAAAAAAAGATTGATTACTTTATATCGGAAGCCATGCTGGAGAAATGCATTTTTGTAATGAAAAGTGACTAGATTAACTAGAACCAGACTTTGCAGTTCCCAGGATGACATGTTAAGATTAATGGATTTTCAAAAAAGCTGTTTTATGAACAGGGGTTATCCACTAGATTTGGTAAATGACTTAACTACAGTGGTATTGGAAGCCCCAGTTCATAGGAGAAAAGGTAATTATAATTTTAATTTTAATTTTGGAAAAAGTAAGACACAATTACCATTTAGTTTTTAGATATTAGAGAGCATTAAAAAAGGGTATATATCCTGCAGAAAGTGTTGTGGATGTAAATATCTATCTACACAGTTCAGGTTTTGATGTCCGATCAGGTCTATAACTATGTGTATGATTAGAAAGGGCACCCTTACTAATGCCTTAGCCAAACATTGTAAAAGAATCCTATGGCACCCCTTGAGCTGTGTGAACTTAGATGGATATTGAATCTAAGAGCTCATATAAGAACAGGGTCTTAATTCCATGATTAGTATTTAGACGGCTCTTCTAGGTTCGTAGTTTTATATTTACAATGCCTGCGTGAAACACATCTAACGCATGTGGCTTTCTCTATTTGGTTTATTGGCATGTTAGGAGATATAACCCAATAAGTTAGTATATGTTGGTGGGTTATATCATTATTATCTGATCATAATGCCATTACATTTAATATCACCTTTAAAACGAATAATTTAATCAATAATATTAGAATTCCAGCATATATTACTCAGTTGAATGATTTTAAGGAATGGTTCATTACAGAAATAAATCAATTTATTGTAATAAATGACAATAGTGAAGTTACTGATATTATACTTTGGGATTCTTTAAAGGCTTATTTGTATGGGAAAATCAAAAGTTGGTATCTTAATAAAAGGAAGGAAAGGAATAAAGAACTAATTACTTTACAGTCTAAGATAGATAATTTAAAAATAAATGCAAAACCAAATGATACAAACATTAATCTTGAATTAAAATGACTGAATCAAAAATATCTAGATACAATGCAACATATAATTTCAATTCAATTAGAAAAATGGAAAATTGCATCTATTCAGTTATTCCCAAAAAAATTGCATAAACTAGCCATAAGATCAAAGAAAAAAATATCAGCTATATTAAAGAAATAAAAATAAACCAAAGGGGGGAAGATAGAGAAATAACTGATTTGAATGATATATTAGAATTTTTAGAAGTCACTAAGAAAATGTCAATAACACATTTACAACTTTAGATAATGACACTACCACAACTAATTCTTTGAAAAATAATATACAACAAAAAGTAACTAGAGAACAAATAAATATTAATAAATCCATCTTACTAAAGTTAAAGACCAAATTAAAAATATTAAGACAAATAAAGCTCCAGGACTTGATGTATTAATCCCGGATTTATATAAAATTATACCAGATAATACTGTTAGACTTTTAGAGAAGGTATTTGAAAATATTAGAATTTCACAAGTTATTCCCCCATCCTGGCATTATATCCTAGTTTCTATCATTCTTAAAAAAGATGATAGTAAGCTCTGTTCCTCTCATAGACCTAAATCCTTGTTGAATGTGGACTATAAATTATTTATAAGCAAAGAATATAGCCTCAGGCAATAAAACAACCAGAGCAAAAAGAAGCAAATGAGAAAAACACCATAGCACTGGATGTAACACAGCAGAATATTCAATTTATTGTAAGTAAGCACTTTCAAGGGTTCACCTCTTCATCAGACTTAGATAAAAATGACTTAAAACAACCACATTAAATAGTATTCCAATTAACATTAATTACTTAAATTAAAAACAAATTATTAAAAGCCATACTTAACATTTTTAAAAACATCACAACATACATAAACTAAAAACTAGTGTCTCAACTGTCTCGCTTTCAGTAAAGGTTTAATGGGGACCATATTATTCAAACCAGGTGCTTTATCAGCGTGCAGTAACACAATCCATTTATGTTCAGTCGCCTCAGTAATATTATATAATATATTAATAAGAAATAAAAAGGAAAGTAGTGCCTTGGCTATGCACATCAGAACTGAAGGTAGTGAGCATATGTTTATGTTTCTGGTCATGGAAATACTTGCAGTCAGAAAAAGGGGAGGAGAAATGAGGATTATTATTAAGGCGGCTGAACAAAAATGGATTATGTTACTGAGCGCTGATAAAGCACCTGGTTTGAATAATATGGTCTCCATTAAACCTTTCCTGAAAGCGAGACAGTTGAGACACTAGTTTTTAGTTTATGTATGCTGTGATGTTATTAAAAATGTTAAGTATGGCTTTAAATAATTTGTTTTTAATTGAAGTAATTCATATTAATTGGAATACTATTTAATGTGGTTGTTTTAAGTCATTTTTATCGAAGTCTGATGAAGAGGTGAACCCTTGAAAGTGCTTACTTACAATAAATTGGATATTCTGCTGTGTTACATCCAGTGCTATGGTGTTTTTTCTCTATAAATTATTTATGTCTATTCTTGCTAGAAGACTAAACAATATAATACCAACATTAATCAATGAAGACCAGACAGGCTTATTTTAAATAGAAAAGTCCATGAGAATATAATCAGATAAAACACATGAACTGACTTAGCCAACAAGAATTAAGAATAATCAGTTTAGATGTAAACAGAGCCTTTGATTCTATCAGTTGGTTATACCTATTTAAAGTACTTAAAGAATATAACTTTTCTGAATTATTTATTAAGCTCATCACAAATCTATATAATTCTTATTCATTTGTTAAAATTGGTTCTTTTATGTCTAAATCCTTCAAAATTTCAATGGGTACAAACAAGGTTGTTCTTTATCTCCTTTATTATTCGCTATTGCTATTGAACCCCTTGCAAATTTTATTAGAGCTAACAATATGATCAAGGGATTTCAAAGTGATGAAGAACTTAATTGTAAAATTCATTCACAGATGATATACTAATAACTATAGGTGACAGAGTCTTCTTTATCTAAAATTATTTCCTTAAATTATTTTGTAAAGATCTCATGCTTAAACTTTAACAAAAACAAAACAAGAACCTTGTTTATTAATAGAAAAATTGATGATTTCCTAAATAGTTATAATGAATTCAACTGGAACAATATCTATATTAATTATCTTGGAATTGTTATTATACCCTCAATAAGAAATACAATTCAGACTACTACACAAACTTAAATGTAGTCAAACACTTAATAGATGAATGGAATAAGTCCCTTTTTACAACAGAAGATAGACTTTAATAAAAATGATTATACTTCCAAAAATCCTATTTTATATACAAGCATTAATATTTCTTCTAACAAAAAATTAACGAGTTAAATACTACTCTTCTCAAATTTCTTTGGTATCCTAACAAACCAAGAATATCCTTTGACTGGCATACTAAAAGCTGGGATGATGGAAGGATAGGTTTTCCAAATATTGAACTATATGCAAAATCCAATATTATAAACATAACTATGGTTAAACTCTTCATACCATTCTGCATGGAAATCCATACATGAGAAGTTAATTCAAAATAATAGTCATAATCTAATACCTCAAAACCTACTAGGAATTAATAGATTCCACCGGTTGTTAAAACATTACTTTACTAATGATACAAAGATAGTTTCATCTATTTCATTAATAGATTTTTCATCTGTTTCATTAATAGATTATATTTGTATATTCAAATCATTTATTGATTCCAATTATATTCTTAAAGACTTATCCATCCTTTCATTACCTATACATAACACTATAGGCTTTTTAGAAACATTTAATAAAAACAAGATATTAGAACTCCAAAATAGTAACTTATTATTTTGGCATCAATTTCTAAATGGCAATAAACTACACACGACTGAATATCTTTTCTCCAAATACTCCTTATCAAATGATAATTGAATAAATATTTATAGCTGAATTGCATATGTAAATGATAAAATTAAAATAATAATGAATTATCAAGAAAAGCCATGCATAAAATTCTGGACTTTCTGGTCTATATTAAATATGCCCCATTTCAGAATAAATCATATTTATTAATATATAGGATTATATAATCAGAATCTGTAAATCTAAATTCATCCTTTTGGAATTACTCTACAAAGATAAAAGGATCAGAGTTCTCAATAAATAATAAGAAATTAATATTAAAGTCAAGTTATAAAACATCCTCTCTTTATTGGAAAATATACAGTTAGAAATTTATACACATAATTTTTTAACCCCTAGTAAAATTAATATGATCTATAAAACAAAGAAAGCTAAATGTTGGAGATGTGGATGCAAATCAAAACCAGATTGGACACATATGATATTAAAATGTAATTTGGTTGTTATATATCTGACACACTTATATTGTTTAATGCTCCAGTACCAGATATTATCCCCAGGTCAAAATTGCCTCTCCTTCGATCGATTTTATCAATAGCTAGAAAAATTATTACAAAAAATTGAAAATATAAAACTGCTTTGTCGTTTAATGATTTACTTATTCTAGCTAAAAGTGTATGCAAGAAAGAACTGTCAACTTTAAACATATGGACATCAAATATCACTTATCAGAAAAAACATTGTCAAAAATTGCTGTTTTTGTTATATTTGAATTGTATTGTTCAAGTTTTTGAAAACAAAAATTACTTAGGAAAAAAATACACATTAGATTTAATAATGCTAACATTAAGGCGCTATTCTAGACTGGATACTGGCCTCTGACCCTAATAATTTACAACTTCTGGAAGCTGTCCAAACTCATTAGTGGCCACTTACCAGCTTATATCCATAGAAATACCACCTACCAACCTAACACTAGCCAACTTAAAACAACCTGAAACTTTCAAACTTCAATATAGACTCCTTCATCAAAGCATCAAAAGTCTTTAATTGATCTGTCCTAATAAACTCTTTCACTGAGTGAGGCAATTAGTATTTTTAATACCTTGTTCTTAAACACTTTAAAGTCACATCCCATTCTGCAAAATATGAGTGAAAATTAACCTTGCACCATGGCTCATTACCTAGATAAAAACTACAATGTCTAACAGAGACAAAAGCTTGAGAATAATGCTTTAAACTTAAAACTCCCTATATCCTGCAACTTTATAGAGTTTTGCACAATCTCAGTAAAAAACAAGTTAACCTAAATAATATATACATACACACAGACACACACACACACATATATATATATATATATATATATATATATATATATATATATATATATATATATATTATAGCCATCTACAAGTTTAATACAAAAATTACCCCAAGGATTCAGGACATCAATACATAATCTGTCACATCTGGGCTCAAACATTTCTAATAATAGTTCTCCACTAGAACTTGCAACCTTTTTTAATACCTACTTCATAGAAAGCATTACTTCCTTAACTAAAAGCTCTTTACCTCCATCCATTGTTTCTACCACTCCCTCAATAACACCCAATCCTAGTAATTCAGCAAACAACAGGTTTGACCAAACCAATATTTTCAAAACACCATAGACTACCCACTTCCTTTAGCCCCCTCCACCATGCAGCATTCCCACCTGAACCTAATTTCCCTTCTATAAACATTGCTAACAACTTCCAGTTATGACCAGTCTCTGCATCAAACATAAATAACTTCTATTTAATCTCAGACTTTGCACCACTGCAGCTGAAAACCTCCCAACTAAATACCTAAAGATAGTTCCTGATGCCATAACATACCCAGTCTCTATCCTTATCAATAGATGTATATCTGAATCCTATGTAAAAATCCTGTATTATTCTCTTCATAAAGGTGATGTCTTGACTGATGTCTCTAACTTTCAGCCTACTGCTATATTATTACTTCTCGCAAAAATTCTTGAAAGGTGTATTCATAAGCAACTCCATCACTTACTTCTATAAAAATGGCTCAACACCCAAAATGGCTTCCACATAACACACAGTAAAACAACTGCCCTACTATCATTCACTGATACTATGAACAAATACAAGGAGTTAAGCAAACTTGTTTCCTCGTTGACCTGTTAAATACAGTTTCTCACAATAATCTTCATCTCAATTTGCACTATCATCTTCTTCATTACTGGGATTCAACAGCTATTTTACTGACATAATCAAGTCTGTAAATTGGCAGAATACACTTTCTCCATACCAGCAAGTCTCCACTGGTGTATCCCAAGGATCTATTCTTGGTCCCCTTCACTTTAACACATTTATTAATGTCCTCTATACTTCCACAGGTCCAGCCTCTTTCACACAATATGCTGATGATTCTGCACTTATATGTGCATCTTATAACTTGCCTCAACTCCTCCATATCACATAAGAACGTTTTCCTCAGTTGACAAATGGCTCCATAATGCCCAGTTACTACTAAATCCAAAAAAAAAAAACAAAGTTATTGCAATTTTTGCCCCAATCACACAGACCTGATAAAGCAAATTTCAAAGTCTTTCACAAAACTGAAACCGAAGTCATCTCCTATAAAAAACATTTGGAGTGATTACAGATGATAACCTTAAATTCGACCTGCATGTTCAGAAATAACATAAATAAGACTCACCAAAAATAGGAATGCTCTATAGGCATAAAAACTTCCTTAGCAACACCACCGATACCACTCTTGCCACAACCTACCTTCTGCCATCTCTCTTATATTGTGCTTCCATCCTAACCAGCCTTCAGGCTACAGTTAAAACCAAGCTGAAGGTATGCAATAATAAGGTTGTACAATGTACCATTTACAAACAATGCCGCAGCCACCACTGAATTGCCCTTAAGACTTTAATTGGCTCGAACTGCCTCACCATGTAGACTACAAACAGCTCATCTCCACACTCAATTATTTACAAAAATCAATGACTGCCCTGCTTTTACTCCTACTCTCCATTGCTATCACCCTGACAGACTACTACTATCTAATGAGCGACATCTTTTCAGCATATATAAACCCCACAAATCCTCTTGCCAAAGTGTCTACTTATACTCTGTAACTAAAAATGGAATTCTAGCCTTCTGCAAATTAGATCTATCTCTAACCTCTCAAACTTCAAACTACTAAAAGACTACCTGAATAAATCCTGGTTCTGCTCCTGCATTATCCTAGGATGAATTAATCTGTCCCTCCTTCCACCACCACCATACTTTGACTATGTTCAGAGAAAAGGAATTAGTAAAATCTAGTTCTTAGACAAAGATCAAGTATATTTTTGCCCAGGTTATATCATCTAGTCATCTCCATTCCAAAATAGTGTACTCACTGCATTTACTGCCATCTCTCTCACAGCTACAACTTGTGAACACTATCTACTGACAATACTATTTTTCACCTTGCAATAGCTGTCTAAATAGTTGCACTATGTATGTATAGGTTTACACTGTATGAACTGAAGCTAAATTTTTACTTACTTAATATGTCATTCTTCTGTACTATGCTTTGTAATGACTTTATTTAACTATAACTGTATTATACCAATGTGGCGATTTTCTCCCTGGGCCTCCACTGAAAATGGGATATTATCCCCATTGGCTTTCCTGGTAAGCAAGTCTCAAATAAATAAATAAGTGAGCAGTCTGGAGCGGACAACAGATTAAGACATCTAAAATGGAAGACAACATTTTGGTTGTATTAGTGTTAACTATTTCATATAAATCTAATACAGTAAAAACCTTAAAAATGGTAAAACAATTTACAGTTCCTTCATAATGTTATACTACAATTACTCTTGCTGAATTAAAGGAAAATGATTCATACCATTTTAATGCTGGAATAACATTATTCCAGTATGGTACAACAATTAGTGGTATCATTAGCTGGAAATAGTACACACACCACATCAGAAAATCAGCTTATGCATGCCAAAAGCCTCACCGAGACTTTTAGAAGTGGATCTAACATTCCCACTCTGACTGAAGAATGAAGCAAGCAGAAAAGCAAGTGCCACTCATGGCACTGTTAATTCAGAAGTACAAAACTTTTTAAGTGAGCAAGGATACGATGGCTAGAGATCATGTTGGTGATGTTGATACAAGAAAAAAAAAACACATGTTAAAAACATATGCTAACAGAGAATCAGACAAAATGTCATCAGTTAGGCAAAGCTAATGGCTTCCATGAAGTAATTTAAGTGATATGTTTTGCAAGTTGTTTTTAAGTTATCAGAGATGGCGAAAAGAGATTCGATGCAAGGGCACACATTTGGTTGGAATGCTTTTTTAAAAAGGAATACACAAATGTCAAAGGGTTTGAAAGAAATTTTCATTTTGAACTTTCTGACGTATCAGTCAAACAACATAGTTGAAAAATACAAAATGAAAAACAAGTGTTCACAAATGGAGTTTGCTTGGCAGACTAATTTGTTGCTGGGCTATGCCTTCATGTTAGGCTAAGATGGGAGTTTGGGAAGGGAGTTGTACGAGGTCACAAGATAGGCAGAGTAGGAGAAGGAGTTTATATAAAGTCATGTTAAGGGAAGAGGAGTCCTCATTGGCACTACAGATTGTGTTGTACAGTAAAATCAGTAGCTTCCAGGCAATCAGCTGGGGTTCATTAGCAAGGGACTCATGTATTGTTGTCACAATGGAGGTAAGTTTGTTATTTGAATTTTTGTAGGAGTTGAGTAGTATTGGGTGAACTGGGGTGCCTTGTTCATAGACTCATAGATTTATATAAGGCTAAATCAGGCCTTTAAAAGCCTAGCTATACAACTCAACCCAATTATGCCCTTATGTATTGTGGGTGTTTATTAGGAGGGGGTTAGGAAGTTTCAAGTGGTTATGGGTGGGTATGTTAGCTTGGGCATTACTGTCTGCCATGGTCTGTCAAAGACATGGGAGACAAACCTGGGGTGAATTTCTGATTTCCCATCAATTAGTCAAGAATATGCTTAGATAGAGTTAGCCATGGTTTCTGTTTCACATGGATGGGGAGCCTATTCCAAAATATGGGGATCCTATGAGACACATCTGTCTCATCAACATGTCTTATTTATGTCATAAGCAAAATTTAATTTTTTGAATTTAGTGGCTTTGAGATGGATCCAAGGATGCCTTGTATACTAGGCATAGATCAGCTACCTCTCTGTAATGTGTAGGAGACACAGTATAGAGATAGGGCTTTAAGGCAATCTGTATAGGATAATGTGTTTAGATGCTGGATTCACCTGGTAAGGAACCTTTATGGGCATTCCAGCTGTTGCACATGTCTGGTCAGGTACATGCCAAAGGGGGCTTTATACTCAATGATTGGTCTGATAAGGGCCAAATAAAGTGACACTGTGACTCTTTTGGACCTGGATGCCATGCCCTTACTTAAAGTTGGGTGTCATAAAATGATTTTCTTTGACCAACATGTGACCAAGGAAAAAGACAGATTACTGTCTACATGTGTTCCCATATCCTTGATAAGTCAACTCTTAGGGGTATCTTATCGATGGAGTAATTAACCTGGCTGGCAGTTTTCCTAAAAGGAACTGTACTGCATTTCCTGGCATTGAGTTTTAATCCATGACTTTGACAACAGTCATTTGTCTGTGTTAGACCCTCTTGTAAGATGTTTCTCTCATTGTGGGAAATCTATGATAGTTCACAACTTGCAATTATCTGTCAACTTGGCCAGCCAAAAGCCCTTGATATTAGCCTTTACCACTAAGAATTAGATGCCAAATAGGAGATGTCTCAGCACAGATCCATAAGGTACCCTGCTGGTGACCAGTCTCTTAGTGGAAATGGTCTCTCTAATTCTGACTTCCTATGTCCAGTCTGTGAACTGGTTGGCAGTCCAGTGAGTCATGTAGGGGGTTATGCCCAGTTCAGTGAGTTTGTCAACTATACCCATGTGATATTGTATTGGACATCTTAGCCAGGTCCAGGTATACAGCATGAACTGTTTCCCCATTCCTCTACTGCCATGGAGACCTTCTCAAAGAAGTCCACCAGGTTTAGTAGGCATGACCTTACCTTGACAAAGCCAAACTGGGTTGGATCAATTGTCTGAAGGTTTCTTATATCTTTACTGATCATTTCCATAATGATTCATTCTGACGACTCAGAGTAATAGGTCTGTAATCCCTGGAGTTGGTTGATGGCCCACCCTTGTGAAGTGGGACAACAGTTATAGTCCTCCATTCTCATGGTATGAAGCCTATTTTGAGGCAGTAATTGAAAAGTGACTCAAATGGTCCTGACAGGTCATGTTTCAAGTCATTTAGGAGACACCCCAAGATATTTTGGGGGCCTACTGCGGCTTTGTTTCACCGCCAGGTCCTGCTACATGTTAATAGTTGAGGGGAATATGCTAGTAGGTATTTCATGGGTGGAGGCAGAGAGCAGATGGGGGTGAAGTTTGAGTTGAATACATCAGTCAGCAAATTTGCTATATCATGCTACTCAGTGAAGATGGTACGATACCCACCAATTCAGCATATGTGTGCTGCCTTTGTGGTTTTTGATAACTGAAGAAGGCCTTGTGGTTATCTTCAGCCTGTGAGGCTATCTTGACCTCATAAATTGGCCTTGTTGGACTTGATTACACCTTTTAGTTCTCTGTTTAGTTCCTATTATTTGAATTGTTATTCCTGATTTTAGCCATGCCTTTTCTCCTTTTCTTATATACCCTATTAAAGTTCCGATTCCACCAGTGTGGCTTCTATTTAGAGTTTGTTTTTTGGGCTTATTCTAGTAGGTAAAGCAGTCTCTATACAGCCATGTACATAGTTGTACAGGGTCTCTGTGAACAATTCTGCATAGGTAGCTGTAAACTCAGGGTTAGAAGGGCACTGAATTTTGACAAACTATCGCTTAATACAATGTAGTGTGCATTAAAGGATTCCTAACTGTTACAGAGTTTGCTGGGGTTACAGAATTGATTTTTATTTCAAAGGAAATAACTCTGTGGTCTGACCTCACCAGTGAGAACTTGACACTAGGGGAGGTGCAGCGCTCATCCATATTGGTGAGTGCCATATTCAGTATGTTTTAACCTCTGGTGAGTGTGCATGCTATCAGGTCAAGGGTATTCATGTTAAAGTCCAAGAATCATTGTACCTAGGACATTGTATTTTTTTCAAGTCTATATAAGGGTAGTTAAAGTATCCCATGAATACTGTATTTGGTTTAATGGGGTTTGTTTTCAGTAGGTATGATCTATGGGACTACGGAATATAGCAGGTACACTATAACTTGTTAGGATATGGTTGTTTGACTTTGTCTATGATAATTTGCATGTGGATAAATTCCAGGGCATTGCCCTGTTTAACCAGCCCAGTTATGCTTCCTGCTAGTACAGCTTGAGATACCTCCACGTTTTGTCCTTGCCTGTGCAGCTGATGGTCCAAATGTGTGGAAGGTAGTGAAGATTTGCACTGCTGGAGTACTATCTGTGGATTAAAACCATTTATTGGTATTGGCATGGATGTTTATATTCTTCTGAATGAGGAAAGCTTGTAAGGTGTGTACTTTCATGTTTAGGTTCCACTGAGCAGGAATACCTTTTGGTTACTTTGGGTTTTATTTGCAATGTCAGTAGGTTTGTCACTTGTTCAGTTGCCTAAAAAAGGCTCTAAGGGGTGGATAAAGTTTTATCAAATATTCATAGGCCTAGGGGAGACACGTGTAGACCATCCTTTGCAAAGCAGTATGGTTTTCTAACCAAACCATGTCCTCCCGTGCTGACAAATATTGAGTGTACTTGGAAAGACACAAGAAACTAAGCCAATTATTGAAGACAATCATCATTTTTCATGTTGTGGTATAATCCTTTGTGAAGGTAAAATGCTGCTCAATGCAAGGCACATCCTTGCATGAGAGACATATTCAGAGAGATCTTCACATAGTCCAGGAAAGTATGTCTCAGGCCATTAACTCCTACATGGACCATGACAGAATCATACTGTTACATGTGGTGTAGTGTCTTGAATGCATACATAACTTAGCTTATCCTGGCTCCAGATAAGCAACTAACCATTACCTTCTCCTTGCTCAGTCTGGTGAGTGGTGCACCTGTGCGTCAAACAATGGAGTCCCATATGACAGGAATCCTGGGTATGTTGTTTGCTTGACATATAGGCTTTGCTCTTGGGCTCCATTGGATGCAGGCATAGATGTGGTGGTTGGTGTTGCTTTTGCTGAGTGTTTCAGAGATTGTTGAGAATAGGTGTTGCCATTTATAGGCTTTGGAAGTATTTGAGGTTTGGGGAGACTGCTTTTTAGTGCCTCAGCATAATTTGGTCTGTGTGTGTGCGTGTAGTGGGCACTACATGTGATGTATGTAGCATCCATGTCTTCTTCACAACCTTGTTTGTATGCAAGATTTTTGCTTACAGTGAAATTGTGCATGTGCCTCTCTCCCACACTGTGTTTGTTTCTTTAAGGATTAAATGGCTGTCTGCAAACATGAGGCAATTGTTGCATTATCTCAGGATGTCCATTATCTATTAAACGGACTACAGTGAGATTTAGAAATTGCATATCAATGTTGTGTGGACCTGTATTTGAGTGGGCTACTGTGGACTAGATTATACAGAGGTCTCCTTGGGTGGTCTCTGGGGTTTGGCACTAGACTAGATTATATTGTGCTAAGATTTGATCATACTGTTGTTTAATGTGCAAACTAGCTGCTCTAATCTTATCTCTGAGTAATGGCTTTATTTTAACTACACTAAATTGCAGGTTTCAGTTCTCTGAATAGTTTTTTTTAGATAAAATTTACTTTCTGGGTATTTGTGTCTGTACAGGGCACTGCCAACTTCTTGATATAGAAACACACAAAAATATTGCTTGTCAGTGTAATGCTACAACAAAACAACTTAAATTACCTTGACAAGGTAATTTCAAGTATTAAGGACCTTTAGAATGATTTAAAAATAAAGCACCAGCATTCTAAACAGTTAAGTGAACTGAAAAACAATAAAATCAGTTATCCACCAAGGATGGAGCAGGATTAGCTCAGGACCCCTTCTGAGTGTAACAAGGCCACCAAGCAGATAGCCCTCTGGGAAAATGAGCAGGAGACAATTTGCAGTAAGGGAGGTTTACTAAACTGCAATACTGGTTTATTGGGTTGTATTATGGATATCTGGTAAACAATGGGTGGGAAAGTACAAGTAGGTTAAACAACAGACAATAGAAATGAAACAGGGGAAGGGTGGACTTTAGAAGTCAGAGTACCATAAAGGACAAAAAACAGAGACAGCTTTTTAAGACCACAAGAGAGGCATTGGGGAAAAATTCAAAATGGACTTCTAGTCATATGGTTAGAATTTCAGAAACATTTAGCATACTGTCTCAATGGTGGCTTGGGCAGAGTCAAAGAACAAGAGAAAAAACAGCAGAAAGGTAAATAGAAAGACATTGAAATGCAACTTTAAGCGGCTATACACAGCTATAAAAAGTACTGAAGCATAAATCCTGGAGCAAAATTCACACTACTATCACTACTGCAATTCTACCACAGACTAAGGCACCAGACTATGCAGAAATTTACCAATAATGCTGTAATAAATTAATAAATGAGGGTACAATCCTGACAGCAGATCACAGTCTAGCTACAACTTTGAATGAATCTACAAGATTGAAACTAAAAAAAAATGAAAAAATGCAGATAACTTTTTGGCTAAAGCATGGACAAAAAGCAGAGAAGTACAAGAAAGTATCACCACACAGGTCACTATACTTTTATTTTATTTATTTTATTTTATTTTACATTTGTTGACTGGGCTAGTCTAGCTGGATACATGTCCATTTTCAGTAGAGGCCCGGGGAGAAAAGCTCCAAAAAAAAAAAAACAAAAAGAAGAGAAAATCCATACATACATTTAAAAAAGTAATAGCAGTTAAAACTTTCCAAGAACTAAAAAATCAATTGTTACAATTTTTTTTTTAAATATATAAAAGATACATTAGTCTAAGCAAAGAATATAACTAGCAGTAATAATCAATGGGTATTGTATCTGAGATACAATATCTATGTATACATGCATTATATTTATAATAACTTGGTATTTAGATTCTTAAGTCAGAAATTATTAGGTATTAGAGTAGTTGTAATTTGAAAGAGGAAAAGTTAGTCAGGGTTAGTACAGGAGCAGAGCCAGTGTGTCTTAAGAAAGAGCTTTAGATTCTTTTTAAGGAGTGGCAGTGACATTTGTGTAGTGAGATCAGTGGGTAGTAAATTCCATAGTTTTCCTACAGAGTTAGCCTACAGGGAGTCACCTGCTGAGTTATTGGATCTGGAAGTATTAATCAGCAGTTTATTGGAGGAACGTAGGTTCTTATTGTTATTATAAGGTGTAATGATGGTAGAGAGTATAGGGGTGTTGGATGGGCTTATACAGGGCCTTGTGGACAATGGAAAGCTGTAGAAATTGAAGCTGGTTGTGAAATTCTAGCCAGTCTAGCTGTTTTAGATTCAGACAGTGATGGGTTCTGAATGGAGAGCTGTGGCAAACCTAGCAATATTATTATAGGATGTGGCCAGTTTTTTTAGGTTGTTTTTAGGTAAATTAGTATATATAGGGGAAGCATAGAATAGGGTTGAGATTAAGTGGGTTCTGGCTGTAACAGCCTTAGCTATTGGAGTTAGAAAGGGCTTAATTCTGTAAAGGGATCCCAGTTTTTTGTTCACTAATTTTATTGTATTGTTAATGTGGGTATCAAAGTTGAGGTGGTTGTCAATTGTTATTCCTAAACGTTTAGTGGTTGGGTCAGGAGAAATGATAGTGCCATCATTTGATAAAAGTGTGAGGTGGATGGGAGTCATTTTTCGGCTTGGAGTGAAAAGTAACAATTTAGTTTTCTTGGGGTTAAGGAGGAGACAGCAGTTTGAAAACCATTGTTCTACAGTATTGAAAGCTTTTTGGGTAAAAGATTTAAGTTCAGTTTCAGAGGTGGCAGTACAAATAATAGTAGAATCATCTGCATATTGAATGCATGTGGCATGTGGTATAGCTGTTTGAAGGTCATTAATATAAATGGAAAAAAGGAGTGGACCTAAAATGGAGCCCTGAGGAACACCGAGGGACATAGGAAGGTTATTAGATAGTTTATTTTGCCAAAGCACCGCCTGTTGACAGTTGTCAATGTAAGATTTAAACCAAGAATAAAGCAAAATCCAAGGCTACAGGACCCAAATCTCCAAATGGTGTAAATTCCAATCTGGTGGGTTAAAATAGCTCCTTTATTGACACAATACCAAACCACACAATAAATCAACCAAGCGCTTTTGCTCGGTTATTACCGAGCTTCATCAGAGTTAAAAACCTTTGTAAAACCATTGGCCATATTAAATACTAAGTGCAAGGTCACATGGCATACCCTCCTCCCTCCAATGTACCACCCCTAATCAGTTTTTAAAAAATGTAGTACATATAATGTCTCATTCATATGTTAGGAACTTACAATCTAAAAAACAAAACTCAAAATGTAAGAAACATAATGTAAAATGTAATACAGTGTACATGTTATAAGTTTTGACACTGGTTTCTTACATTTTGAGTTTTGTTTTTTAGATTGTAAGTTAATTTATGTGGCCTGTTAGAGATGTTATAGTTTCTTGTCGTTGTTGAAGTGCTGTTGGCTTCCTACACATTTCATCATGAGAGAATATATGCAGTTTGAAAGACATTTAATATTTTTTTTTTTAATTTTATAATTTAAAGTTGGGGGTAGGTAGTTAAAAGGACCATTTTTTCCAGTTGTGCTGTTCATGTTCAAAAGGGTAAAACGAGGTAGGGCAGTGTGCATCCTCATGCAGCACCGACATAAATGATGTCTGCCATGCACATGGGATTGCTGTGCAATGGCAATCTTCGCAGGTAGGTTGTCAGCTCCTGTATGTACGTGTCCCTCTCTTTGGTCCCCTCACTAGTAATTGGAGTGGTTCACTTGCATGGTAGAGTGAATCTCAGCACTAATGAGTGCTGGCCTTGACAGTATACACAGTGATGGGGGTATTATCAAAAAGGCAGGGGGTGGGATAAAGTAAAAAAAAAACAAAAAATAGGGGGATAGAAAAGTGTATATACTGAAGTGATGAGGGGGAACATTGAAGTATGTCTCAGATTGCTGATGCACTGTTGTCTTATTCCATAGGCTGGCACAAATAGAAGAGCTGGCTCAGCAGCGACAATTGCTGTCACGAGCAGATGTGTTATTTTACAGGGTGCAGTCACAGAGGCAAGCACTGCAAGAGGCTCTCCAGGCTGAAACAGTAACATGTGGATGGAAAAAGCAAGGCTGTGTGGAGCAGCTGATGACAGAAGTCTCTGAGGGTACAGCCAAGCAGTCCAGAAGATCCCAAACAGCTGCATCTGTCATTCTTTCAGTGGAATTACAGGAGTCTGTGGGAAGGCTGCAGTGGACAGTGAATAACATGCCCTTAACATCCCAGTAACAGATGCCCTAATCATCTCAGCAGCAATCAACAGATAAAAAATTCTAATGCCTTCCTGGGGCAAGGGGAGTCGGGCAATGTTATGTCAGCTTATTTACTTTGGTGTGTTATTTAAATTCAGGTGATAAATGCAGATTACAGAGTTTACTTAGGGATGAAAGTAGTAGAGGGCATTTAGGCAAGGTCGCTGAGGTGCTACAAGGGGGCTTGGTGCTGATGTAGGTGGGTGTCATGTTGTTGCAGAATAAGGAATTCCTGTTGTTGCCCAGAGCAGGGACTTTGGGCGTGTGGACTCAGGCCACAGAAGTAAGTCAGAGATGGGGCTGTATTCTGTTCAAATAAGTGGTTAGCTAGCAAGTCCATTTTTTTGCAGCACACATCCCACAAATTGTTAAAGGAAAGATTTGGTGGGGAGATTTTGTTGAGGTTTTTGATCTCACATATGCAGATGGGGTTCAATGGGTGACAGAGGCAGTCACCTGATGTCAAGGACCTTATGGCAGCCCTGGTGACACTGGAGAAGAGA
The DNA here is from genome assembly GCF_019279795.1 of Protopterus annectens. Classification (NCBI taxonomy): domain Eukaryota; kingdom Metazoa; phylum Chordata; order Ceratodontiformes; family Protopteridae; genus Protopterus; species Protopterus annectens. Next base: position 580,291,694 of record NC_056734.1, on the reverse strand, counting down.
GGTCCAGAAAGTATCAGATGAGGAATTGGGACAGTTGGGTGTGTTTATTTTATGGCCGTTGTACTGGAAAAGGAGCCACAGCAAGTGACACCAGTGTTGTCGTACGTTTTAATGATTAGTAATGCACAGAAGCTTAGCAGTGGTAATGCATGGCTATGGTACAATCAATGTTTTCATAACCTTAAGACAGTGGGCAAGTTCTTAGTGCAGAAGAACAGACATCCTGATATTTGCATGCAGACCATACTGATTAGGTCAGACAGTGCAGCTAAGGAGCATTCAGCGGGAATGGGCCAAAGGTGAAATCTTGTGGGTCTTTTAATGCAGGAAGGTGTATTTGGCCTTTATGTAGACTATTACACATGTGTAATAACAACCATGCAGGACAACATCCTTTAGTCAAGTGCTGGAGATAGGATGTGTTAGGGGACTAGAGTTGATGGGGCTATATCAAGGTAGGGTGTGGAGGTTGGGGGAAGAGTCTACCCTTTTGTGCTAGATCTGGTTGGAGGACTGGTCCATTCACCTATTAACATGAGATGAATGAGTATCCATTTCAGGGCTATACTAATAAGAAAGTGACCCTGGAAGCTGGTGAAGGTGTTTCAATGTGTGTTTGGGATAAAATCTATGACTGATGGTTCAATGAATATTTGTAAAAATGTGAAGTCTGTGGTAGGGAAGGAGGAGTTAGTGCAGCAATTGTTGGAACAGGAGATGACTGCTGGTAAGTTGGTAGGTCCCTTTGAAGTGCACCCATTTTGCACATATAGGACATCACCACTGGGTCTGTGCCCAGTTTAGGGTAATACATCACTTGTCTTTCCCAGAAGGTGATTCAGTCAATGCCCATATTGCTAAGGCTGATGTTAAGGTTCAATATTCATCTTTGAATGGGGCAGTGAGGGTGATTAGGTCATTCAAAAATCCTTGGCTGGCAAAGCTGGATATTGAATCAGCCTTTAGTTTATTACCTCTGAGTAGTCAAGATTGGCCAATTTTTGGCATGTATATTAATGAGAACCTTTATTTCAACAAGTCAGCACCTACGGGCTGGGCAATCACATGTGCTACTTCTGAAAAGTTCATCATAGCATTGCACTGATTGTGGGGGCAGTGGACAGATTTCTTGAGGGTGTACATTACTTGGATGATTCTTTACTGATCGGGGAAGTGAAAGACATGGTTGTCAAGGGTATGGGATCATTTGAGGAGTTGTGTGCAGATGTGGGAGTGCCGTTAGCTAAGGACAAGATGGGGGATTCAGCTAAGTAGCTAACTTTCTGGGGTTTGGAGCTTGATGCAAACTTGGAAATGTTCATATTGCTGTATAATAAGGTGGAGAAAGTAAGAGATATGGTGGTAGCAATAGTTGAGAGGAATAAGAAAGTGAAAGAAGTTTAAGGCTCCTTAATTTTTACATGCACAGTAGGCGAGCCACATCAGACATTTATAAGAACTTTGGCCAATTTGTTGAGAGGTGCAAGATGAAAACATCATTTGGTAAAGCTAAGCAATAAAGCCAAGGAAGACATGTCTATTTGATTGGAGTTTCTCTAGCACTTTAATGGAATGTCTTTTTGTCAAGATGACTAGGTCTCTTCACCAGACCTTAACTTATTTATGGATGCAGCTGGAGGGATAAATATGGGGGCATATTTTGATGATAGATGGTTTGCTGAAGCTAACCTGAAAAGTGAACTGATGAACATCAAAAAAAATATATTACTTTCTTGGAGTTGATGCCAATTTCGGCATCGCTGGCAATGTGGGAGAAGGAATTTCGGAACAGGAAGTTGATATTTCATTCAGACAACCTGGCAGTAGTGCACGTGTTGGATAACAAAATGGCAAAATCAAATGGGCATTATGCTTGCTCATGAAGGTTGTATTGCTGTGGGTATGCTACTGAGATAACAGCACATGAAATGCTACCAAGCCTGAAAACAAAAGACCAAAACTACGAGAGAAGAGTGAATCTTGAACACTGATCCTCTCCTTTAAACTTCTTTTTGCAAGGGAGGAAGTTCACACACACACCCTGATCTTTTATATACCATCTCTGAGATAGCCATACCTCAAAGAAAAGGGAATATTCTGAAAAATACCCATCTTGGACTTAGTATATGTAGTGCGTTTTTGGCCATTCAGTCTCCATGTTTCAGGACAGCTCTAGCAAGTCTCAGCATTTCGAATGGTTACCTTTGATTTGTTTAAACATGAACTTTTCTTTTTCAGTTCAACATATTCCTGGTCATTGCAATATTTTTGCTGATAGTCTGTTCTACTTTAAGTTATGCAGGCTTCAGAAGATAGCACTCAGAGCTCAGGCAAGCCACACTATTCTGCACAGAAAGTGTGGGAGGCTCAGCAATCTTGATCTGAGGCTTCTGGGAAGGAATACAGTAAGGCTTTGTTAGTTTTTTAAGAATTTCTTAATAGCTTGTTGCCATTACACATAAGGAGTTGGTCAGTAGAGTTAGAGCTGAGATTTTTAGTGGAGAGGTGATGGGTTGATGAGGCAACTCAGACAGCTAGGGTTCATCTTGCAGCAGTAAGTGCTGCAGCAAAATTGGCAGGGCTACGAGATATTACTAAGGACTTGACCATACTGAGGTTGCTGAATGGCTGGGAAAAGATACAACTGAGAAAAAGGGGATAGAGAGCTAGGATTAGGCAAGTGTATGTTGCTTATGTACTTTGGACCACTTTAGCTGTTTTCAAGTACTTTGGAGTATTCAGAGTGAGTGAGTTATTAGATTATTTGCAGTGGGAAGAAATCAAGATTACTTCAACAGGAGTGTTAATTTGGCTTAATGGTTATAGACCAATCAGAAGGGTGAGAGCAAGCAGCTGGTATTGCTGGGACTAGTGTGCATTTATTATGCCTTTTGGCATGGGTTCAAGAGAGGTGGGAGGCATGTAGCAGTCAAGCAGAAGGATTAGTTTTCAGTGATTCAAAATGGAAGGGAGATGTGTGGATGCCACGACATTTGTGTACTGTGTGAGAATGGCTTTGAATGTGCAGGGAGTAAAAGCAAACAGTTATGCCACTTGTTTGTTCAGAATGGGAAGTCCATCCTATTTGGCTGAGGAAGTTAGGGCAGTGGAGGTGACAAAGAGCAGGGAGATGACAACCCTAAGGTGTTTTTGGATTATAGTGGTTAGTTTTTTGAAGGTGAAGATGGGTTATAGTACTATATTAAATTACATTTTTTTCTTTTTACAGGTAGGAAAGCTTTTAGTCATGTTGGGTCACTGTTATTTACTGGGTGACAAGAAGAGTGACAGTGAGACCTGGTGTTGAGAACCTTGGCCTAGATCCAGTGCAGTGGCAAGTCCAGTGGTGTGGTCATCAAGGTAGGCAGTGATGTTAGTTGTTGTCTGCATCAGAGGAGGGAAGACAGCAAGTCACTGATCCAGTGGGGGTAGTGGTACATCTTCTAGGGAATATTAGAATTATACATAAAAGATGGTTATTTACCTGTTTGATAAGGGATTTGTTAATAATCTGTCAGATTCCCAGGGGCCATGATTATTTGGTCGGCCATAATTCCAGGTTGGTCTGAAGGGGTGCTAATAGGTTGTAAGGCAATAAGTGTTACTAGACGCTTTCTTAATCATAGAGTGACTAGGGTGAGTGGTCCTTTAGGGTTTTCATTTCTTGAGCATTGGGACTTTGCTGACAGGGATCTGGCCTGGTTCTGTAGTGATGGTGTACATCTTAATGATATCGGGTTAGACATGTTTAATATTCAGAAAAACACTTTTAATTAAAGAACACAAATTCTCTAGCACCTCGGCCATAGCCTTTACAGAGTAAAGGCTACGGCCGAGGCGCTAGAGAATTTGTGTTCTTTAATTAAAAGTGTTTTTTCTGGAAAGTAGAGATGTTTTTCACTGGTCACATTTTTGGTTGTTTTTTATTTCTAAGTAATTCAAAGTGGTTATATATGTTTAATATTCAACTTGCTTTTTTGTACAGGATATATTTGGGAGGTCTTTTTTTAGCTTTTGAAAGGGGGACAGGCTGTTGAGCAGCATGACTGGTGGCAGAAGGTCCCTAGTAGTTGTTCAAGGTGGGAAGGCCCTTCTTCCCCCTTCCCCTGTGCTCATTTCACACTCTCATTTGAATCATGTGAGTGGTACTACACTACCTGGTGGGGTTAAGTTGTGATTTGTGAGCAGTGGAAGGTTGGTAGTAGGTGTTTGTGAGCATTCCGTCACACTTCTATCATACTGCCCAGTTGTTCATGGATTCATGATGTTGGCGTATTTTACATGTTTGTTAATACAACTAGTTGCAAAGAACTTTTTGTTGCTGAATTGTATTATTAGTGGGGTGAGAAAGCTCAGTAACAAATAGGGTCTGACTGACTATTTCAAATTCTGTGCTGCATATGTTATATTAGTGCACATTTAGAAACTAACTACATACAGTGAACCACTATCATCTGAAAATGATCTGGTTGGATTCAAATGTTCATCCCAATCATAGCTGTGATAACACTTAGAATCTGTGACTATTACTGTCTCCTCCTTTAAGCCGTATCATGCCAATAAACAAATTCTTAACCTGTAACATATGCTTATGTATATTGTATGTAGAACTCCAGTACAATTGTTTCCATTGAAAATGAGGAAGGTTGCTAACATTTTGATTGGATTCACTCCTTAACGTTTTTTTTTTTCTTTACTTGTGAAATATAACCGGGTCATGTTTAGTCCACAGCTTTTATTATTTCTGACTACATGCAAAAGATTTTAAAATATTGCAGCACTTAAACATTGTACAGTAATGCTATGACCAATTCAAATTGTGAAAATTTCATAAAGGAAAACAAAAAAAAAAACAGGATTGTTAGAATATCTGCAAACAAAACAATAGCAGAAAATAGTGTTTTTTGCAAAGTGGACTAGCTCCTCTGCATCTGGTCTGTAGCAACTTGTGCCTCCAATAACATATAACTTAACTATGTTAAAAGTAAATCTTCACAGTGATGGATAAATGAATCATTTTCCTGAGGTAGGACAATCTCGGAGTTAAAACAGATCTTCCACTGATCACAGACTGCATGTGAGTAATGCCATTTAAGTTATCCAATGGCTGTTACAGAGTTTTGAAGCCCACTAAATATGATTCTATCTTTCAAGACACTATATATATTATTTGGTCAATGGGAAAGCTTTTTATGACATTAAAAGGTAGAATTACTATGAAGCTTCGCAATTTGGACAATAAATGTCAACTCATTAGAAAATAAAATGCAGTACAGTGTTATGTCCTACATGTGTGCTCCATTCACCTTTATCTCTGAGGTATTCTAACATATGCAAACATAGCCCTGTAAAGTCTACATTGCTCCACTCTTCAGTGGAAAGTTTACAAGGTTTAAAGATAATGCTCTATATCTTTATTATAAAGTAACAATACATTAAAAAAATGAGAATATAGATACGTTGTCGCTTTCACTAATTTAATCTGTATTTTCCAAGGACATTTACTGAATAAAAATGGCAGAATTGTTTAATGATGTGCTTTTTTACTGCAAAATAATGTTCAGCCCAGTACCATATTTTATATAGCAATAAATGTACATCTGCTTAATATAAATGATATATGAGTTTATATTCAGTGACATTATTTATTTGAGATAAATTGAAGACTTTCATTCAGTTAAGGAGAGTAGCTTATTCAAAATGCATATGAAAACTAATGACAGATTGCACGAGCTTCCATTGTGGCATTTACTTTAAATTGCCATCTAGGTAAAATACAGACTGCCAGGACTTAATATTCTGTGTTCAATTTCTTGCATGTTAAATGTATCACTGGAAATGCAGCTAGCACATTTTGAGGGACTGATTTAGAATATATGACTACAGTGATTCCTTTTCCTGTCATCTTTAAAGCCACATGTTTTATGCCTCATGCAACCATATTCCCTAAGGTTCTCATATTATGTTTCTATAGGATATGTATAAACTTTGGGGAATAATGTTGGTATATGAGATGCAAATGAGCTTCATCCCAGAATTTAATTCTTTCTGTTACCATTTTCATACTGTATTTCATTGCACAAGATACCTAACTAGAACAGCACTCTTGGGTTCACACTAAAATGCTGCATATAAAGACATACCTATTCAAGCATAATTTCTAAAATGTTGTATATTCCTCAGCACACATTGTATTCTCCATGCAGAATCATACAGCCCTAACCTGTCCTGGATTGCATTACATTTCCTCTGGTAAAAACATTCAGACATTTTGCTTTTCTATATGATTCCAGCATTATGTATTTTTTTCCAAAATGTTTTTATTCATTTTATAATCCAGCATTATGTGTTTCATTTTGGGCCCATACTGCACTTATAATTCTGTTTTATATAAAGAAACAGAGCAGTCATAGTTCAAGCCACTTATTTTGTATAATGAAGACTAGAGGCCCACACAAGGAATTTAGAACAGTTAAAAAAATGTTAATCTATTATACAAAGAAATAATTGCACTCTGACACTGAATGAACATGTTTTTGAGGTATGCGTTAATCTAGAAATAATGCCTGACATGGTATAATTTATTGAAAAGTTACATGTTGTCCAGTCATGCAACAAACAATACTTCAGGAAAGCAGACATTATTTCTGAATAGTGTTTGTTATTTTTGGGTATGGTAAAGGTTAGATTAAGGTTTTTGATAAAGATAAAGTCTACCTTGTCTATCTCTATTTACTGAAATGACACATCAATAAAGTCTCTGCTGCTTCATTCAATGCTTAGAATATCTTCACAGAAATTATCCTAATATGAAAACTAACAGAGTACAACACAAAAGTAATACAGTTCCACTGCATGCAATTCATATTTAAGTTGCTATTTTTAAATACTTATTCTGCAAGCCTTTGTGATTATGGAGTTAATAAGTATGAGACAGGAACATATCTCTTATTTCAGGGGGTATCGACACAGGCATGACCCTCCCTCCAAAACACTGTTTCCTACATGTTACATAAGCCTGTATATGTCTGGAGTTACATTTTTATTAAGCTATATTCCAATCCATATCAATAACTAGGAACTTCAGTAAGATTAAGCAGACCCAGGATACTAGTTGCTGGAAAACAATCTGTGCTGAGTAAAAATCATCTTTCATTATCCTTTTAATAGAAAGAGAAAAATAACTGTGTCTGCATGTGTTTGCATGCTTAGTGTTATCAGATAGTTTTAATCATTTAATATCGTGAATACTGCAATACGTTTTATTTTGGGAAATGGTAATGAACACTTCAACCTCAGTGACAAAAATAAGTAACTGGTTTCTTTACTTAAACCCATATAACAATTAAACGTGTTGACTGTATGGAAAACTAGGGATCTAGTGAACCAGTCTGAATAATACTACTAAGAATGCAGTTTCTTGTGGAAAAAAATCCAAATTAAATAGCAGTCTCACTAAATCTCCAAATGTATGTTTTCTGCAGCTGGAAAGCCCCCACATCCTATACACAGGGACTTTCATCTCCTGTATCTTCTTAATTATGACTAACTTCTGGGTCACTACATGCTGGGGAACATCTTTTTTTCTACACCTAAGAATCTTATATGGACAGCCAATTTTTCCACAGGTGTGCATTTGACACACGTTTCCCAGTGTTATCCTGCTCACAAAAAATCTGCAATCTATGTACCTACTGTTGATGATATAGACAGCAGCTGCCCACATTCAAATGGATCTTAAGATCTTGTATTGGGTACAGGAAAGTGAATAAATGCTTTCCTAGAATGAATAAAAGTAAACAACGACTTTCTGGATTACAAATCATGTGCAGTACTCTATAGATGTCAAATCTGTTTAGCATTTAATATTATTTCCTGTGTGAACAAACAGCAAAATAGCTCTATCAATGCTATTTTTTCAGTTAGGATATCGCATGAACAGCATTATCTAAAAGTGTCATTACTCTCCTTGTCAAATCTCTGTTTGATCAACATTTTTACAGAAGGTAGTCTCAAACAGGGTTATTCAGTTAAGTGGCAAGACATGTTCCTCCCATTTTGTACACTAATATCCATCTACAGCTTCTTCTGAAACCACAACATAGTGAGCATATCTTTAACAAAGTGCAATTACTGAAGTCAAAAATAAGTTTCCAAAAATTAGTGTACTTTGGCCTTAATGAAGAAGAGCAAGGGAAGGATGCTATGCTAACAGGCATGTAATGCTGAGTGGGAAAGCACCAGAGAAAGATTAGGAGACATGAGCAGAATGATGACAGGGAAAGGATAAAAAAAAGAAAAAAAAACAAGGAAAAGCTAATCTATATGCTAGAGTTCATTTCTCTCAGTGTAACCATTCGAAATGTCAGGACCTTCACCAACAATACAAGTCCCAAAATGCTGAGACTGAATGGCTGAAAAAGCAGACTTACATATACTAACTCCAAGACAGACATTTTCCAAATATTCCCTTTTTTGCAAGGTATGACACTCTTGGAGAGTGTATATATAAGTATGGGGGGATGTGGCTTGCCCCACATATTGGTGGGGGGGGGGGTGAAAGGGGAGTCACGCCTCTCTGCAAAAAGAAAATTTAAATGAGAAGAATAAGGATCAAGATTTGCTCACTTTCTGCATTTTCCATCTTGTTGGTACATGGCATGTTGAGTGCCTACATTTCAATAGGGAGCACCCAGCAATATTTTCTAGTAGATCACTGACAAGTGAAGACCATAAGGCTGCAAATGTGGTATGTTTATACAAGGAGAGAGCAGGAAAAATCAGGAGAACTGGTCAGCCCAATGGTATGGAGGCAAAGCACCAAATGGTGCTGCTGGCTAGCCGAGTTAGGCAATGAACTCAGTCTACTGGAAGGGATGGCCAATGAAGATAAGATGATGAATCCAATGGCCTGCCCTCCTCTCACAGTGGTAAGGTTAGAGAGACAGACATCACTTCCTGTGCAACCTCTGTTCAAGATTAGGAGTCTAATGAGTTAATATCTTAAGGGGACTGACATGATGTCCTTTTCTGGGTGGCTGGATGCATACACCCAGTGCACTGACATTACTGCTTGGTGCTCTTCCTGGAAGGGATTTTGACCAACAAAATCAGGATGATAGCTATTGTCACCATGTCTACTGCTCCCCATTGGCTTCTTAATTCCTGGTCCCAGAAATCCTTCTGTAAGACATTGTGATAGTTCCATTACATATAGGAAGAAAGATAAGTGTTTCTTTATGTGATTTTAAATTCACTTTAACTGTCTATATCTGTTTTAGCTGAGGTATTTAAACCAATATTAGTACTTCCGGTATATAGCTGCACCACATTTTGTTTAACTGTTGGTATTTAACAATAGTTTCATTCTTATGTACTGAGTGTATGTCAGGCTAGTTCAGGACTTCTCTTTGTATTAAGGCAGTTCCAGGCCAGTCATGTCAGAGCTAAGGGTTTAATTGCATTTCTCTCCCACCTACCCTACTGTAGTTGTGTTCATAAACTCATCGTGTCTGTTGTTGCCAACCCCTTATGATAATTTGACAAAATAATTCCCTCCCTCTGCCTGTTTCTTGGCTGTTTACAATAAGCACAAAATAATTATTTTGCAAAGTCTCTGCCCTTAAACTACTCACCAGGCTAAAAGACCTTTGGTAAAATTGCTTAATATTGAATGTACTGGTATTGCTTGCACTGATTTTTGTATCAAATTAGTGAGGTTTTTTTTTAATATAATTAGTTTACTGATTCTTGCTGGTGGCAAAAGAAGGTTTCCAGGTTAGTTGTTTTGCATTGAAATTTAAATACTCAGTAGTAAGTGCACCCAAACAATATTCCAAAACCAAACTTCAAGCAGTTACAGTTACCCCTGCCCCAGAATCATTCCTGTTGGTGTCATGGACCAGCACTTCCCCACAACTCCTCTAACCTGCCTGATTGTGGTAAGTATCTTGAGACAGTATACAAACTGTCTGATGATTATCTATTATTCAAATAGCATAATATAGTGTGTCAGAGATGTAAATATATAATAAACTTGGAGGTAAATATCTCAAAGACTGTAAAGAGACACCAAACTTGTTAGCAGTACACTATACATCTCACTTCTCTAAGGCCATCACAATACACATAATCCATCATATGTTGAGGTTCTAAAGATTAAATTGCCTAAACTTCAAAAATCTACAAAACACAGCACAGGCAAATTGCACAATCTGCAAATTAAACCTACTTCTTCACATAACACAAGGAGTCCCAAAGTCACAGATGCTGAGCCCGTATGGCAGGAATCAACTCAACCTAACATTGTTGTTATAGGTGACTCCATTGCAAGACATACAGATGTGCCTCTAACCAGGACAAGCAAGGTAAGAGTGTCAGTTAGTTGCTTATCTGGTGTCAGGGTCCATCAGATCACACATGCACTCAAGCCTTTGAACAAGTACCAGTATGACTCTGTCATAGTTCATGCTGGTGTCAAGGACTTGACATGTACCTCCCTGGATTATATGATAAGAAGCATAATAGAGGTCTCAGACCATGTGCCTAAGGTAGATATGAGCCTAGCATTGACCAGCATTCAACCTTCTCCAATAATGATGCTATGACATCAACAAAAAAATAATTTACTTCAATAATTTGCTTAGTTTTTGGTGCAATTCTAAGGGAGATCAATGTTTGGCAGTGTGGGAGGATATGATGGACAGACCATGCTGCTTCACTGGGGATGGCCTCCATCTGTCTCCTCTAGGGTTTCTGTTATTGGCAGCCTGGAGGACACTGATTTCTCTGTAATAACTGGGACATGGCTTAAAATAGCAGAGAGCACTTCAGCCATGTAGGTCTATGATGCCTTCCACACGTTTAGACCAGGAGGAGAAAAAAGGTGGAGGTGTCTGAATCTACATTCAGAACAGACTCGGATCAAGGCTGGTAAAGCTGCATGATGCACTACAGCTTCTTCATGTCCAAATAGCCATCAGAAAGGTCACATGTCATAGAATAGCTAGCTATAGAACTCCCTTTATGACAAAAGAAAGGCTCAATGCCAGTCTACAGGATCTAAAATCATGCAGTATTAAATATCATTTTCCTAGTTATCTATGCTATCCAACTATAGCCTGGGAAACCTACACCACCACTAGTGCACAAACACAGAGATTCCTGAACTTTGTCAGTGTAAATGGCTTGGAACAATTAGTCAGAGTACCCCCTAGGGGGAATAACATCTTGGATTTGTCCTTAATACTATGGGAGAATCTTGTACCATCTCTTGCATATCTTCATCGCTTGTTAGCCCTGATAATAAAGCAGTCCAGTCTCCTTAAAAATAAAACTGAAACAAGAGATCCCTTCTACCCAAGGTACCTATAGAAAGTTCTTTAAGGCAAACTGCCAGCTCCTAAGTGATACAGTCGCAAACTTCAAATCCCCACCAAACCCAGTTAACACCATTGAATAAGCAAAAATGTACACCAGCATGTAAACAGCTGTATAGATGCAGCTGTACCCCATAAGACAAATGCAGGGCAAACCCTGAAACAAACAGTCATGTTGGAACCACAATATCAAAATTTGAGAATAAGTAAAGTTAGTCATAATGATATAACAGAAACAGAAAGCAAGGAGCTGAATATAAAACATAACTATAGCTATATGTAGATAATTGTTAATAGTGTATACAGTTTATTGAAAGACGATATGCAACATGTATAATAGATAGCAATGATTTAAATAGGGATGAAAAACTGCGACAGGGAAACAATAATAAAATTAAATATGTTTGGGTTTGGATACGTGAAAGTCAGAAGAGGGCAGAAAATTGTTTCTAAAGTATAATAAAGCTGCAGATTGTTTCTGATTGCTGTTAGATATGAAAGGAATTGTTTTGATTGATAATAATTCAGATACAAATTTCTAGTCATCAGACTGGGACAAGCTCTACTGTATTAGTACAGAGATTTAGTTAAGGTACAAGTTGCAAGTCTGATGAAGAATGACTTACACCATGCATGAGGACTGATGAAGAATGACTTGCACTGTGCATGAGGACTGATGAAGAATGACTTGCACCATGCATGAGGACTGATGAAGAATGACTTGCACTGTATACCAAGTACATTAACTTTCATTAGGAAACGTGACATAAATCTTAAAGGAATGTTCGAACAGAACACCAGTACAAGGAACACTAATAACACCATGGCCCCTCATAGGAAAAATGGAACTTTCAAATGTGGTGCGTGTAAGCAATGTAAGTATCTACTTAATGCTGAGGAAATATTTCTTCCAGCCAGAAACTGCACTTTGAGAACATCAGGGCACCACAATTGTAATACAATGGGGGTAGTATACTTAGGTATATGTACATTCTGCCATGGTTTTTATGTGGGTAAGACCACTAGAACGCTTAAAAAACGGATTTATGAGCACGTATACGAAATTGAGAAAAAGAAAAATACTAATGCTTTCTTTAAACACTCTCTATTATGTGATAACATGTCTTTAAAATTTTTTGTTTTGGAACGAGTCACCAGTGACCCTAGGGGAGGTGACTGAGAAACTTACCTGGAAACCAGAGAGTTAACTTGGCAACTCAAATTAGATGCTTCAAGAAACCCTGGGATGAATGAGAGCATCAGTATTAACAGTATATTGAAAATGAAAAGGAACAAATTATAAACAATTTTAAGGTTTTTGTTTAGTGTTTAATATTTATGAAATTTCATGAATATTTATATTTCATTATACTACACTAGTTTTTAAAAGAAAGAATAACACATTAATTCATGCATTAATAGATTTGGTTACTAATATTAGGAAAATTCTAAATACAAAAGAACTGATTAATTTTGTATTAATGTTATACCAATTTTTATGTATTAGTACCTCAAATAATGTGATACTCTTTTTTAGCACAACATTTACATTTTACATTTTATACTCACGAAAATATTTTTATTGATGTTTTTAATGTATGACTAACAAAGATTTTTTTAAGTGCAGTTTAAACTTATTAATTAAGATTATTAATGTATTCTACTTATACAGTTAATGAATTTAGAAGAGATTTGCTATTTTTAATAGCACTTAAATTTGTTTAGCTGATGGTTAAAGTTCGTTGACACCAAATGATTGCATTGTTAAAAAAAGTATAATGTTTGCAGCACTATTGCACTTTAAAAGTTGATTGTCTTATTCCAATTGTTAACTTAATTGCTTAATTGGCCGATTATCATGTGTATTTATACAGTGTGGCCACACTTGCATTTTATCCTTGAAAAAGCCTGGAATTGTCCAGGCGAAAGCGCTTGGTTTACTTTTGGATTATTCTTCTGGTCTTTACTTTGTCAATAAAAGATTTGCAGTGGAACTACCTGGACTGTCATTCCTTTACCATTTGAGGAAGAAATTTGTCCTGTTTGGTTTGGTGCTTAACTTGTACTGTTTGGCTTGGTACTTAACTAGTACTGGAGGATTTTTACAGAAATTTCTGCTGTGCATGAACGGATTCCAGTTACCTTCACGTTGTTTTTGGTTCAGGCTTGGTGAGTTGTTCCAGTTCCTGTTTTCTTCAGATTATTTCCGCTTCGTTGGTTTGTGCTGTTATGGCAGAACCACCACCTGCTACGGACCTTTTAAATACACCCCTTATTTTAAGGGACGACAGTGACGATACACCGGTTACTAGATCTGAGTTTAACCAGGTGTTAGCGTTACTTACCAGTATCAACAGAGCACTTACGGGGCAATTGAACCCCAATGTTCCGGACTCTCCTTTTTTTCCAGGAAATCAACAACAGGCAATACCGCTTCAACAGAGATCCCGTGCGGGCGGAGCGAATGGCACCGCTAGTACAAGCTGCTTTTCAAAAATTGGGACAGCATTTTCACACGAAGAGAATTGTAACAGCAGAGCACCGAATGGTGGAGCTACGGATAATTTGTTCAACTTTAAGAAATGGACTGAACTCCAACCGGAGTTCAAAAAAGGTACTTTTCACCACAACACGCAGCAGTTGGATTTAGACTTTGACTCTTTCAGTAACAAGTTATATTTGTACAAGAATTGCCAACTTGAGATTAGTTACTTAAAGGAATGCATCAATGTAAAAAGAGTGCCGAAAGGCCTTAGATGTTATAAATTTCCAAACAATGCCACTGTTGGTTCAGTTTTACATACATGATTACTTGATCTTTTCAACCAAACTGGTTTGGAAATGCTAGATTTAATGGTGAAGGATTACCAGAATAAATGTAATGAATTTTTGGATGAACTTACTGTTTTAAATGATAATATTGTACAGACAAGAATTTCCTTAGGCATAAAAAGAAATACGATGAGGTGTTTTCTGAAGTGGATCAACACTGTCAGAAAGTAATTGATAGAAAAATTAAAAAGCTAGATAGAGACCTTACAGAATATACAGAAGGGAGAGCTTACCCTTCGGGGTTGAAACACACTCAAGTTGCAGGAACCAATGATGTTGAATATGAAAACAGAATAGGGGGTCAAAACACTAGAAATGTACAGAACTCTGAACCTTTAACAAGAAGTGAAAGGTTAGCGCAGAAAGGGAACAATAATTCTCCACAGGGTTTTCACTTCCCCCAGGGCAGACCGATGGGGAGGAATTTGAATGCCCCCTACCAACAAGCTTGGGGGAGGGCACGCAATTAAATATAGTTACTAGCAATGATGTTCTTTTGAGCCCTACCCCTAATACCAACTGTAGTGTTGTCTCTTCAAACAATTTCAATATTTACAACTATACTGATTTGGAGATTACCCCGGTCTATTTTGAATTGTTTACTAAAGGACTAAACTACGTTCCAGCTAGACCTGCTTATATTCCCAAATTATTGATTGAATTAAAATTGTTTGTTAGAAATCTCAACCTTTCTCTGTTCTTTAAGGGACATGACATTGTAAACAACAGTATCACTAGGTCAAGTCTTTTTAACCCACCCCTACATCCGAGTTTAAAAATATTTGAAGAACTTATTGAGAATACACTGAGAATTAATTTGTCAAGTAGACAGGACCCTCCATTTAACTTCAACACACATTTAGTAGAAGTTATGAATTTGTTAAGAGAGCAAAAAATTAGGGTCATGAAACCGGACAAATGGGGTGGCATGGTTCTTATGACGGCCCTTGACTATGATATTGCAATGCATGACATTCTACAGGATTTCAGCACATACGAGCAGGCCTCTATCAATGAACTAAATGTTGCTCAAGCTAACATCAAATACATCTTGAATGACCATTTGCTTCAAGGTGTGTTAAATGAAGAATTATTTAATTATTTGAATGTTCCACATCCTAAAACTTCTATACTATTTGGCATACCTAAGGTTCACAAGGGAATTACCCCTTTGAAATTCAGGCCCATTGTTGCCGGAGATAACAGCATTACGGAACCTTTAGGTAAATTTGTAAATACAGTATTAAATCTTTAGTTTCTAAGCTCCCTAGTGTTTGCAAGGATTCTTGGGAATTCCTGGCTAGTATTCCACCCAATATCTGCAACAAGGATGTTTTGATGATTACAATAGATGTAGTAGAACTCTTCCCAAGTATACCACATGACATGGGAATAGATTGGTTCTCTGACATCTTAACAAGCTTGAGTGATTTAAGTAACAATCAGATTAATATACTGATCGAATTTATGGAAATCATCCTTAATAATAATTACATATTCTTCAATGGAGAATACTTTAGGCAAAGAAAGGGTGTAGCCATGGGCTCCCCTTGCGCTTCATCTTATGCAAACATTGTTCTACATAAATGGGAGCAAACCTACATACATTCTTCTAAATGGAAACAGTATATTTTATTTTACAAGAGATACCTGGACGACATTTGTTTATTGTGGCAGGGATCTAAGGAAGCATTCTTGGAGTTTTTTAACTACATTAACACAACAACTGACTTTTTGTCATTTACTTACGAACTTAGCAGTAACTCACTACACTATTTGGATATCCTTCTCACTAAGGATAGTAAAGGAGAACACTTTGAATCAACTATTTATAGGAAGCCCTTATACTCCAACACATTTTTACATTTCGATAGTTCGCATCCCTTTTACACTAAAAAGGGAATCATCAGGGGTCAGTTGATTCGAGCATCAAGAATCTGTAGTACCCTAAATGCTTTTTTGAACGAAGTTACCACTTTAACTAATATGTTGGTAGAAAGAGGTTATCCCTCTCAGTTAATTAACACAATTACAGAAGAAATTTTAGAAAAAAGGGATTCTAAGTTTCCACCTTTGCTCAGTAAAGGTCTTTCGTTTCTTAAGAACAACAGTAAAGGAAACAACGATACACAGAGGAGTTTCATTTACACTTACACTCAAGATGCAGCTTTTATTGAAAACACTTTGCAAGCCTTTTGGCCTATGTTATCAACACAAGAAGATATTAAAAACTATATACCAAGTACATTAACTTTCATTAGGAAACGTGACATAAATCTTAAAGGAATGTTCGAACAGAACACCAGTACAAGGAACACTAATAACACCATGGCCCCTCATAGGAAAAATGGAACTTTCAAATGTGGTGCGTGTAAGCAATGTAAGTATCTACTTAATGCTGAGGAAATATTTCTTCCAGCCAGAAATTGCACTTTGAGAACATCAGGGCACCACAATTGTAATACAATGGGGGTAGTATACTTAGGTATATGTACATTCTGCCATGGTTTTTATGTGGGTAAGACCACTAGAACGCTTAAAAAACGGATTTATGAGCACGTATACGAAATTGAGAAAAAGAAAAATACTAATGCTTTCTTTAAACACTCTCTATTATGTGATAACATGTCTTTAAAATTTTTTGTTTTGGAACAAGTCACCAGTGACCCTAGGGGAGATGACTGGGAAACTTACCTGGAAACCAGAGAGTTAACTTGGCAACTCAAATTAGATGCTTCAAGAAACCCTGGGATGAATGAGAGCATCAGTATTAACAGTATATTGAAAATGAAAAGGAACAAATTATAAACAATTTTTAAGGTTTTTGTTTAGTGTTTAATATTTATGAAATTTCATGAATATTTATATTTCATTATACTACACTAGTTTTTAAAAGAAAGAATAACACATTAATTCATGCATTAATAGATTTGGTTACTAATATTAGGAAAATTCTAAATACAAAAGAACTGATTAATTTTGTATTAATGTTATACCAATTTTTATGTATTAGTACCTCAAATAATGTGATACTCTTTTTTAGCACAACATTTACATTTTACATTTTATACTCAAGAAAATATTTTTATTGATGTTTTTAATGTATGACTAACAAAGATTTTTTAAGTGCAGTTTAAACTTATTAATTAAGATTATTAATGTATTCTACTTATACAGTTAATGAATTTAGAAGAGATTTGCTATTTTTAATAGCACTTAAATTTGTTTAGCTGCTGGTTAAAGTTCGTTGACACCAAATGATTGCATTGTTAAAAAAAGTATAATGTTTGCAGCACTATTGCACTTTAAAAGTTGATTGTCTTATTCCAATTGTTAACTTAATTGCTTAATTGGCCGATTAACATGTGTATTTATACAGTGTGGCCACACTTGCATTTTATCCTTGAAAAAGCCTGGAATTGTCCAGGCGAAAGCGCTTGGTTTACTTTTGGATTATTCTTCTGGTCTTTACTTTGTCAATAAAAGATTTGCAGTGGAACTACCTGGACTGTCATTCCTTTACCATTTGAGGAAGAAATTTGTCCTGTTTGGTTTGGTGCTTAACTTGTACTGTTTGGCTTGGTACTTAACTAGTACTGGAGGATTTTTACAGAAATTTCTGCTGTGCATGAACGGATTCCAGTTACCTTCACGTTGTTTTTGGTTCAGGCTTGGTGAGTTGTTCCAGTTCCTGTTTTCTTCAGATTATTTCCGCTTCGTTGGTTTCTGATGAAGAATGACTTGCACTGTGCATGAGGACTGATGAAGAATGACTTGCACCGTGCATGAGGACTGATGAAGAATGACTTGCACCATGCATGAGGACTGATGAAGAATGACTTGCACTGTGCATGAGGACTGATGAAGAATGACTTGCACTGAGCATGAGGACTGATGAAGAACGACTTGCACTGTGCATGAGGACTGATGAAGAACGACTTGCACCGTTCATGAGAACTGATGAATAACTTGCACCGTGCATGAGGACTGATGAAGAATGACTTGCACAGTGCATGAGGACTAATGAAGAACGACTTGCACCGTGCATGGGGACTGATGAAGAATGACTTGCACCATGCATGAGGACTGATGAAAAATGATTTGCACCATGCATGAGGACTGATGAAGAATGACTTGCACCGTGCATGAGGACTGCATACTTTAAATGAAATGAAGTTGTAATAAAGTGTTAACTTAAAAACAATGCTCACAAGTGACACAAAGATAGGTTGGATTGTTACAATAATGTAAGAATCTGATAAAATATCTAATTGTTTAGTTAATGGACGAATAATGGCTGGTCCAAATTTAACAGGATGATATGTACAAAGTAACTGACTTTGTGGTCAGTGACTTAGGACTGGAAATAAGTACGACAGAGATAAACTGAGAAATAACTGTGATTGTGACCAAGATAACTTACAAATGGTTATGGGCACAATGACATCAAGAACAATGTGAAAGGTGCTGGTTAAGGTAACTAAGATTTTAACATGGGAACCATTTCTTATTCTGACATAAAAGTTCACCACCACTGGAATGCCCAGTCATACTTTGCATTTTTTGCAACTTTCCATTATGGCATAAAAGTATAAAGAAGATAATAGGTATTTGTTTTTTTTGTTTTTTTAAATGCTGTTCCTGCATCCCTTGATATTGGTGGCCTTATCTTCACAGTGCTAATTGCCAAAGGCTATGCTAACTTGAGTAAAGAGCCACACCAGTGCCTTGTGTCTGTCTTTTTATAGTATTTGTTAATTTAATTTTTTTGTTGCCCGTGACTCTGAAAATTTGTTGTATAGTATAATATGTCTCTCTCGCTTCAGCATTTCAGCAGGAATTTATAGAAACATCATCTATGCCGTAATGCTTAATTTGCAAAGCAGATCTACAACCTTATTTGTTTTACATCTTTGCATTGCATGATAGGAAGGCTTGTTGTGTAGATTCCAATTTTCATTTAATTTACTGGTAAATGCATATAAAAGCATACTTGAACAAGATTTGATCTTATTTAGAAAGATTTATTTTCGGCATTTGTCTGGTTTGAGAAAACACATGTAAAAGCTTATATTAGAATTACATTACACTTCTTTCATGACAATTAGAAAATCTGTTGTTTTCTTTACGTGCACTTAACACTGTCTCTTCTCCATCCTAGTCTCCCCTATTGCATATTCTCCATCTTTTGCTTGCCCCATTAGATGACTCAGTGGATTCCATCTCCATTTCACATTCTAGTAGTTCATTCTTCAGGTCCATAGCTATCTTGTTAAAGATGTATTTTTAGAGACCCAGGGAGTAGCTGATTCCTGTAAGCTGGCTATACCCTCTCCTTTTAGGACAGTCTCTTCTCATCTTCCTGACAAACTTTGTACCCATAAATGTTCCCATTATCCCTTCTGGCCTCTGTTGAGAAGAGTAATAGATCCTCCACTTTCTAGTTACATGCTTTCCCCTCCATTCTGTACTCTCTTGTGGTGGTTCCATCTGGATTCATTGCAGCAGCCTGATGTCCCTCTCCTTCAGTAGTCTGCCAGCCTGCACACACTACTCAAGGTGTAAACTGACAAGCCCTGGTATAGCAGGCACATTGTCTCTCTTCTTCTATCACCATGATTATGCACTGCCATCTTCTGTTGTCTGCTGTCATCACCCTCTTACTTTGCTCATGCCGAGCCACATGACATGATATGGCCTAGGTGAAATACATTTCATTTGTTTGTACTAAACCTCCACTGTCACCTTTCTGCCTACTTGTTCAGCATTTCTAAATGATTTCTTAGCTTTTTACTTATTTTACTCTGTTACATGTGCAAAGAGTTTGATTCTGTTATCTATTCTCTTAGCCATGTCCTAAACAAACACCCTCAAGAGTACTGGGCCCACGATAAAAACTTGCTGTACTCCACAAATTTGTTTCCTTATTCCTGATACTGCACTGCTCTTCTCACAACAAACTCGTGTGTCTTACAATTCAGCCCTGCAGCACACTAATTCCATAGTTTTGATCCTGTCCCTCATCTAAAGAGTTTCTGTAGCAGTAAGCTAAGCTAGACGTGGTTAAAGGCCTTTGTGAAGCCAAGTCAGACCTTATTCACTAACAAATCCTCTGTCAAGAATTCCTATAATTCGGTCAAAAGCTGAAACGCTTTTGACTGATAGCATCTTCTGGCAATGAATCCTTATTTGTTGCTATCCCAGAGTTTGTTATCCTGTATGAAACCAACCAAAATTTTCAGCAGGATTTGTACTCTGATTTTCTTGACCCCTGCTGTTATGCTGAAAGATTTGTTCCCTGGATATTCTCACCACTCCATTCCACACCTAGTTCATTCTGTACTCGAGTTTCCCAAAACCAAATATGCTCTACCATCTACCCCTTAAGCTTCTTACCAAGCAGCCTTCGACATATTCCCCCACTGAGCATTCCCTCTAAGTAGGTCTTACAGGTTTATAGGTAAGTACTAGGCTAGCTGCCCTAGTGGGCCATTTTTAGCCTAGCCAATTTCATTTTTTGTGCTCAAGTTAAACTACCCTATTTAGTTAGAGATTGGCTTTACCCATCCCATGGTTGATAATTATATATTTCCCCTAATGAGAATAACTGGGATCATATCATAGATAACTGGAAGGGAACCCATGCTTGGGATAAAGCATTTTGGACCTGCCTGTGTCAATTACTGGTACAGGGAGCAGACCTGGGGTAATTTTTTTTTTGTTTCTCATCCATAGAGCTAAGTTGTGCTTGAATATGGACAAGGCTAAACTTTGTTTTATGTGGAAGGGAAAGCTGTTCTACAGCAGCAACATCCTTTGCGAAATACGCCTGTCCCTGCAAACTATTTTGCTGATGTTGCAGAAGAATTTTAATATCTAGACCGCGTATTTCTGATGTCCTTTGACTTGCTGATATCCAGTAAAAGGATGTCATGTATGCCACACACGTCACCTTTTAGCAGTCTATTGAATACAGAGTATAGTGACAAGGCTTTCAGACTGTCCATATAGGACATGCTGTTTAGGCCTTGTATCATTTTAGTAAGGTATCTCTGTAGGTGCTCCTGTTGTAGCATGTATATAGTCAGATACATGCCAAAGGGGGCATTATACTCAATGATTGGCCTGATGAGGAGTGAGTAAAGGGGGACAATAACATCCTTATATCTAGACACAATCCCTTTGTTTATAAGCTATGCAATATAGAAGGTCTTTCTTACAGCAATAGACATATGTTAGTCAAAAGTTAGGTTACTGTCCACATAAGTTCTCATATCCCAAAACAACTAGGTCAATTCTTAGGGCATATTATCAATGTGGTAGTTCCCAGGGGTAGATAACATCTCAAAGTAAACAATAATGCATTTTTTTTGGCATTTAGCTTAAATCCATGATTATGGCACCAGTTATTTATTTGGGAAAACAATTCCTGTAGAAAGGTTAAGTCACTGAGGATTCAAGGACTGCTCCTGCATTGCATTCATCTGCAAACCTAGTCAGCCATACCCTTTGGATTGACTTCTACTTCAGAAAAGTAGATGCCAAACAGGAAAGGTCTGAACACAAAACCTTGGGGGACTCCACTGGTGATTGATCTTTTTGTGATGGTTATTTACTTTAGTTTGATTATCTGCATCATATCTGTGAGCCAGTTGGCAATCCAGTGGGTGACATATGGGTTTATTTCCAATTTATTTAACTTTTCTGCTATGCTTGAATGGGGAATTGTGTCAAAAGCTGCTTTGGCCAGGTTGTGGTATGTGGTGTGTACTATTTTGCTTTCATTCATTTCTTTGGTGACCTTTTCAAAAAAAATCCACCAGGTTGAATAAGCAAACCCTACCCTTGATGAATCCAAACTGAGATGGGTTCAGTGTCTAGAGATTCTCTATGTCCTGATTGATTATTTCTGCAAGTCTTTGCATATGAGACTGGTGAGACTTATGGGTCTGTAACTGCCTGGATCTGTAGAAGGTCCTCACTTATGTAGGGGAATGACTGCAGCTGTTCTCCATTCTCTTGGTACAAATCCTGTTATAGAGACTGAGATTGAATAGTGTTGTTAGTGGTGTGGCCAAATCATGCTTCATGATATTTAAGATGCATCTGGGGAAATTGTCAGGACCTATCAATGCAGTATTCTTAGCTTTTAATAGTACTTTTAGGACTTGGTCTTCTAGCTGGAGGTGAGCCAGTTTCAGGTATATCCTGAAGGACAGACTGAGGGGAGAGAGGGGTAAAGTTAAATTTAATGGCCGGTAGGTTCACTATCTTCAGCCTCAGTGTAGGTAACTTCATACACATTCAGCTCAGTGTATTGCTTGCATTGAGCTTTGAGATCACGAACTTAACTGAAAATGGCTTACTGTTTTCTTTGGATTGGGTAGCTATTTTAGCCTCAAACTTGCCTTTGGTGGATTTTAAGTTCCTGAGTTGTTAAATTATTTCACTGACAAGGGCTCTTACATTCTGGGGACCAGTCTTACTTTTGGTAAAAAGTCTTTTCCTTTTATTGTAAAGTATGTTGATATTATGGTTCCATAATGTGGTTTGTTTCTGAGGATTGCCCTGCACATGTTCCAGTGTAAAACTGTATCTATGCAGCTGTTTGCATGCTGGTGTAGTGTGGCGGTATACATTTCTGTGTATTCAGTAGAGTTATCCAAGTTTGGTGGGGATTTGAGGCTTTCCAATGCATCACTTAGGAGTAGATAGCTTGTGTTAAAGAAATTTCTAAAAGTACCTTAAGTGAAAGGTGTGTTGTGTTTTAGTTTTATTTCAGAGGAGACTGCTTTATGGTCAGACCTAAAAAGTGATGAAAATACAGAAGGGATGGTGCAAGATGCTCCCATATTAGCAAGGACAAGATCCAAGATGTTATTCCCTATCATGGGTATTCTGACCAATTGTTCCAGGGCACTTGTACTGACAAAGTCCAGAAATCTCTGTGCTTGTACACTTGTAGTGGTACAGGTTTCCCATTCTATAGATGGATAATTTGGACCACCAAGGGAAATGGTATTGGGTTTAATACTGAGTGATTCTAGATAGGCATTTGTTTTTCTTTTGTCATAGAAGAGTTCTATAGCTAGCTAATACAAGGGATAGGACTTTTCAGATGATTACTTGGATATGAAGAAGCTTTAGAGCATCATGGGGCTTTACCAGCCTTGATGCGAGTCTCTTCTGGATGTAGATTGGACACCTGCACCTTATTTCCTTTCCTGTGTAGTATCTGGTCTAAATATGTGGAAGACATTATAGCCCTGAACAGCTGCAGTTATCACTGTTATTTTAAGCTGTCATTCACTACACATATATCAATGTCCTCCAGGGTGAGAAGGGCTTGTAGAGAGTGAAGTTTCTTGTTTAGGCTCACAGCATCAATCACTAAAGCCTTCAAAGTTTCTTGATTGTTTTGTTATGTTGGTAAGTTTATCAGACTCGCATTACCTTAAAAAAATGCACTATGGAGGTGGACAATATATTTGCCAATACGAGAAACCCTAGAGGAGACAGATGTCTGCTACCCTGGTAAAGCAGCATGCTCTGTAACTCGTATCCTCCCAGGCTTACAAATATTGGACCCCCTTTGAGTGATGCCAAAAACAAAGCCAATCATTGAAGTCAATAATATTTTGCTCATGTCATGGCATCATCCTTGAAGAAGGTAGAATTATACTCAGTATGGTGTACTCACTCATTTATCAAGTAATTTAATGGATGCTTTAGAATATTCTCATTGCAAAGCTTGTACTTACAGTCATACCCATCTCCCTCCTTCATCAACTCAGCTTATTACAGTTAGATCCATGTCTTCTCAAGCTCTTTCACCAAAGAACAAAACAAAATGAAACAAAAAAACACTTTACTGTAATAAGCGGATCATTACATTGTAGTAATCAGCTTATTAGTCAGTGCTACCTCCCAGCTCTTGCCCTTAAGAGAAAAAAAAAAAGACAAAGCAGTCACTCTTTCTATTGGCATAACCCCCACCCTCCTGTCCCAGTCACTGAGGACCCTGTTCTGTGCTGTGCCCCTGATACTCCTTCTGCTCATTTTATTTAAAAAACGTCTTTTTTTTTCTTTTAAACTTATGTCAACTGCTTGCTACAAATGTAGCAAATAGTTGCTAAAGTTTTGACCCTATCTCCACCGAATTCTATGGTGTTAATTTTTTTTAGTTAAAGAAAAAAAATCTTTTAAACTGTAGCAAATTGCTTGTTACAAATGTCACACCCACAGTTTCTACAGTTTATACCTGCCTGCATGGGTGCTACCATACTCAGGTTTTAGTTAAAAAAATATATGTCAGAGAAAGAGAGATTTTCTTTTGTTTTTACTTTTAAACTATAGCAAGCTGCTTGCTAAAATGGACCTAGCAGTTGTTACATTTTAGACTACACATAGAGCAATAAAGTGCACAGGTTTAACCGCAAATGCAATACCGACTTTTAAAAGCCGGTATTACATTAAAGAGAAATCTGGATTGACTGATCCCTCCCCCCCAACACTTTGAACCAGAGGCAGTTGCTCCTCTCACCCTGCTCTAACTACACTACTGCCTTCTAAAGACAAAGGCCATTATTAGACTAGCTTGAGAATATTCTCATTATATACATAAAATAAAAGGAAGTGCACTGCACAGTAAAGACTCAAGCCACATCAGTATTCATTGCTCTTGATTCTTGTATTTTATGCAATATGCACCTTACAGTGTGGCTAAGGGTACATGACTGTATATACACTTACAACATACTATGGTACACAGTGTGGACTATTCGGGTTAAGCCATTATGCACCAGAATGCAATGGAATTCAGAGCATTGCTGAAATGTGTTGCACTCAAAACTCAAAAAGCATTCCTGTGTACTTGGGCTAATATACATCCCAATTTTGCTTCACAGTCTGAGTGACATTGAAAGGGCATGGAAGTTTCCAACAGTATGCTTATTTCTTGCATTGTACTTATGCCAGTACTGACCACCCTTGCATGTCCACACATAATCTACCCAGCATCTAACACAAGCAACCTTGTTTAGTATGTATGCATGTGGGTAGTTTTGTGTGTGTTTAAATGTGTGTGTGTGCACCTGCATGCATGTTATTCATTTATAGAATGCTAACACTGTAATATGGACAGGCTTGCTAGATGTGCATCTGTTGTCATTACAAAACAGATTTGGTAAATCATTTAGTTTCTTTTGCATTAACATAATTCAAGCCACAACTCAACTGCATATGCAAAGTGCATGAGTTGACTGCTTGTTACTTTGTAGCACATAATTTCTGAAGTTGTAATGCACCACTGCTTCTGAATCATGAGACAACCTTTCCATGCATTTCCATACGTCATCCCTGATACACTGATTTCAGCAGTGGAATATTCCAGATGGGCAGGGGTGTAGCTAGGATTTTCAAATTTGTACTGACAGCTCTCAAACTGCTACCCCCCTCCCCAGCCAAGCTACGGCTATTCTCGTAATTCACGGTTCGCTCTTTTAGTGTCGATGAAGAGGCATTCGCTGTAATGCCTCTTCAGTAATATAATATAAATTCACTCAAACTCGGTTCCTTGAATTGAAAATTAACCTGAAATGTCAGTTCTTTGAAAAATGCAGCATGGTAGTTGAGGTAGAGACTTTATGCTTTTGTTTTCTATAACTAAGGTACAGGTTTTGAGCTTGAGTAAATTACTAACCACCTGCTACCACTAACTAGGATGTTTCATTCACACACACCCCTACCTACCTCTTAGTGCAAGAAATATGGACAAAGCCTAAAATAAACGGACAGATATTAAATAATGTTCTCGTGAACTTAGAAAGTTGCTAGAATAACAGGATTTGTGCTAGTATGAATTTTTCTAAAGGACATGAAGTCTGAAGCTCAAATGTCTGTCATTATTTAGCAACTTCAGCCTTCAATGATTTTCTAGAAAATCACAAAATTTATGAGGAACAGACAAAATATATGGGGCAAAAATCTGGACATTCTGCAAAATGTGGACAGTTGAGAGGTATGCTACCTACCACACACACACACACACACACACACACACACACACACACACACACACACACACACAACTTCTCAACCTCTTACAGCAACAAACTCATAAATAAAACTGAGGCAAAGGCCCAAAAATAAGGACATTTTTTTTAAATATTGCTCTTATAAACTTAGAAAGATAGTAGAATAGTTGTAGGTCTTGCATCAGTACGAATTTTCTGAAAGGTATGAAATCTGAAACTGAAATGTCTGCATTATTTTCTAACTTCAGTCTTTAACAATTTGCCACTAATTTGCCAGAAAACAGCAATTTTATGAAAAACGGACCAAAAATGTGATGCAAAAATATAAAATTGCCAGACAATACAGCTGGGAACCTGTCAAAGGAGGGACACCATTTTAATATGAGCACAGTTAATTTAGAGCAGCTGACAAAATTAGAGAATCTACATGCATTTCTGAAATAAAAGTAATGTATAACTCTGATCATTACAGTTATTTATAAAAGTAAAGTAAACCCTCCATGTTTTCTTCCAAAATTGCTATTTTGTGGAAGGATCATTAGGGGAAGAGCAACATTTTGAGCCAAAATCAGGGACAGTTGAGGTCTGGCTATGCTTAATTCTATAAAGCAATTTATTTGCATGTACCTCTCAACCTGTTAATGCAATAAACCTGGACAAGGCCAAATATATTGAGGGAACATATAAACAGTACTAAAAATTGCTCTTGTATAAACTGGGACAGTTGATAGAACAGGTCTTATTTTAGCATGCATTTTTCTGAAGGTTATAAAGTCTGAAACTAGTGTGTCATTATTTAGTGACTTAATTCCTAAATCATTTGCCAGAAAACCACAAATTGTGGAACAAACCAAAAATAAGAAGCAAAAAATCTATTCATTCTTTGAAAATCTGGACAGTTGGGAGGTATAGTTCAGCTGGGGCTGTCTAAGTTTGCCGCTCTTCCCCCTCACAAAACCATGGTCGAATGGAGCCTCCCCCTGCAGCCATTCCAATGATCCATTACTTTGCTATTTCACTCTATTTACCATAAACACTAATGTGCATACTAATTTGCTTCTATGATGATTTGAACTTCATTTGAAAGTTTTATTTTGCATTTTACAGCACAAACACTAAGACATCTGCTAAACAAACTTGGCATTAAAACTTCTCTGCTCTTGAAACTCACATTCATTGAAACATTAAAACCCACACTCAAAGAAAAATACATTTTACCCATCAGGGGCGGCTCGTGGCATCGGACTGCCGGACTGCAGCCCCCTCAGCTAAATAGTAGTAATTGTTTATGTTTTAAAAAAATTATGTAAAAAAAAAAAAAAAAAAAAACCTTTTTTTGTACTTTAAAAATAAATTTGAGTCCTGACTGAAGTACGCATATGTGCATTGCACTTTAACCTCCTTGGCTCGCGGTTTTAAACAGCTTTTTTTTTTTTTGGTTTTTTTTTTATGTTTTCATTGCAGCACGGAGGAGTAATGAAGGCATTATTGTGATGCCCAGAAGTCTATGCGGTTCCAAACCGCATAGAATTGGAAGGGGCTCGGACTGCGACATCCGCAGGCACGTCATGACGTGCTTGCTGGGCTAAATGCTGCTGATTGGTTGTCGCTCTCTTCCCAGGCTTTATGTGCTGGGAAAAGAGTGAGAATCAGTCAGTCAGTTGTCGGCTAGTTTGTGGATTTACCTTTTTTGTTTTGGCATTAATTGGATTGGAATCGGACGGGATTTTACTTATTTGGGTGTGCTAGAGAGAGAAGGAAGAACAGAAGAACAAGAAGAAAGAAGAAGAAAAAAGAAAGAAAAGAAGAAAAGAACAGAGTGAAGGTGCAGAATTAAAGTAAGTATTGTATATATTCATTGTGCTATTCATGTCCGGTCAGTGTTGATGTTGAAATTGGAGTGGGTTAGGTGTTACCCATGCTGCAATACCAAATCTCTGAAGAGATATAAAAACTGTACCAAGTTTTCAGTCAGCAACAAATGTGGTGTGCAAAACATTGCAGTCAATTCAAATATTTGTGAAGAAGATGCCAAAATGGAGAGTGCCAATTACAGAGCCCTGTGGGATTCCTCTGGTTACATTAACTGGTGCGGAGAATTGGACCATTCACAATTACCATTTGGGTTCTTCCTGAAAACCAGTTGGCAATCCAGCAAATCATGATGTAAGTATTAAATCTGAGCTCAAATAGTTTTTGCTTGATTCTTGTGTGTCGGGATAGTGACACATGCCTTTGAAAGACTGCAGTGAGCTGTGTGCACTGGCTACCTGTTGTATATTGCAGCTCTAGGTTTTTCTGAAGAAACTTACTGGGCTTAAAAGCCATGATATCCTGTTCATAACCTTACAGACAATACAGGCAAGGCTAATGGCATAATATTTTCCAGAGTAGATGAAAGTCCATCATTATGGACAGGGGCCATGGTGACCTGTCTTCATATGTTGTGGTCAAAATCTGTTGAAAGGCATTTGTTAAATAGGCTATAAAGGAATTTTGCAATATTTTCCTTGAAACTAGTGTTTTAACAAAGGGAGATATTGGAGCAGATATTGTGGATCTTCACCAAAGTTGCCGCCTCTTGATCATAGGTTATTTTTTAGTGGCCAGTTCATGGAATATAATAACGAACTGATCACTTGCAATGGACTGCTAAAACTATTGCTAAAGTTATTTGCAAGGATGTTGGTGATATCTTGTCATTCAAAGTGTACTTGTACCATTGACTTCAAGGGGACTGCAGTTTTGGAACTTACACCTAATTTCCTTATAAAACAATGAAAGGCATTAACATTATCTTCTGATTTGATAGTGAGCTGTAGTTCTTAGGAGGTGCTGCATTTATTAATTAATTATGAATAGTCTTTTTCTGCTCATCTGAATGTGGTTTTGTTTTAAGAAGAAAGCAAACTTCTATATTTTGAAAAAAACACGTTCTTTTTACTTTGTAATTTGCCTGTTTTTAAAATTCCACCACTAAAGTTTGTTATAATGAATCTTTCACTATATTTCATTTCTATGTGGATATGTTTGCTGATATACTTGGGAGTGAGTTAATGAATCAATGGCAGTTTAGCTGGCTGTTGTTTCATCAAAAATGTTTCACCGAAAGCACTTTCAGTGATACCAGAAAATTTCCTTTTCCCCTGTTGTTCAGTCTCAGAGTAGGTATATTAATGTTCAGTGGTGTGGGATGTGCAGGGAATGTGCCCCCTGCAAAAAAGAATTTACTCCAAGTTTCACCTAAAGTGCTTTTGTTTCAAAGATTTTACTTTTTACATGTACTTATGAAGGATGCCATTAATTTGTTCAAAGGTGTCTCTTGTTGTCATGGCAAGGTTATTTAGGGTATGGTCCAAGTTTGCTAAACTTATTTTATGGTATGTACTTTTCTCAAAGTCTCTAAAAGTGGTGGTATTGTTCAGTAGGTTGACCTCTGTTTTGATGGATAATATTATTATGCAATGGTCTGATTTTGGAAGATAGGGTATGATGGTCTTAAATGTATTTCCATTGTATTAGATATTAGAAACAAACACTGAGACAACCATGGCCAACCTTAGCCATAGGTGAACTAGAAGTCACCTATTTTACCATTCATTCTGGATCACTTTTCCAATTTTGTTTATTTATTCTTTAATTTATTTATTTTAAGGGGAGAATGTTGCTGGCATGACTCACCTTTTCAAAGGAGCTACAATTGTGGTGTCATATGTGGAGGTAAATTCTCTATGCCACCTATGATCTAGACAACCAGTCGGAGAGCTTCAAAGGATCTCAAGTTGGTTATTTAGATTGCGAGTGGGACAGCAAAACGGATAAGCCCACACATTTTGAACTGGAAAGTGGATGTGTTGTCCATAATAAAAATATCAGTGAGAATTCATAGTCAATGGCAAAGTTGTGGTCTGCAAAATGTTGTAGCCAGGGTATAACTTACACAGGATCTGAATTGTAATTGATAGGTATTGTTTATCCTGGCAGACAACTAGATATTATCAGCAGTAATCATGGCTTTGCAGGACTAATTTGTATATGAGTAAAACAAGTCAGAATAATTTATTGTGGCTACTACTTGTGCAAAATTTAGTTAAAATTTGTCATTATGGCCATTTTTATCAGAATCAGACCTCAGAGGTCTACACAGTCAATAGAGTGATTATTAATGCCAGTCATAAGGATGGTCTATAGACAAACGTGACTGACCTTTCTAACACTTGCTCTGGGTAAACAGTTATTAATCACACTTTGCTGAACTAATGGACATTTTTATGAAGATGGAATACTTGTGATGATATATATTCATATAAGATTAAACAAATTTGATATATATTACTGTCATTATTTTACTTCAGTCATACATCTGAGCTGTACACAGACAACAAAGTAGTATAATCAGTGGGTGCAGGGACTGTCTTTAAATGAAAATGACTGAACCTGCTATTCTGATCAATTGCCATTAATCTGGCTTTTGAGGATTAGTATGTAAAGTAAGTTGGAATAGTTTATGCTGACTGTTGTGAGTTTGTGGGAAACAAACATGAAACACATTGCTGTCACCATTATATTATTAACCACAACCATATGTTTAAAGTATATACAGTCAACAATGTGGCTCTAATTGCTGGGTATGGGATTGTCTGAAATTAAATTAATGGCAATGTTATTGTGGTCAATTCAAATAGCCATAAATTTGGTTTAGCAGCCCTTGTAAGCATTTGTGTGGAGCAAGTTGAAATACTTTACTGCATATATTTTTTAATCACATCCAGGCTTTGGATATGTCCACGGTGAGTATATTGGCAGTAGTTTATGGGTACAATGGTTGCCTGTGGATAAAAGAGATGCACACTGCTATTGCTTGATGACATTTAAATAGTTACTGATCCTGCTTGGCATCAACAGTATTACTCACTGATTTACCAAAATCAGTATAAAACTATAACTGTTATGGGTAATGCTTGCATTTATAAGTGTCTGATTAGGTGTGTGTGTGTGTGTGTGTGTGTGCGTGCGTGTGTGCGTGCGTGTGTGTGTGTGTGTGTGTGTGTGTGTGTGTGTGTGTGTGTGTGTGTGTGTGTGTGTGTGTGTGTGTGTGTGTGTGTGTGTGTGTGTGTGTGTGTGTGTGTGTTGTGTGTGTGAAAATGCCCCAGGTGCAGTATACTGGTTGTTAGACTCATGGTGGTGTGGTAGGGAATACCTCAGGCTTGAACCCTGTATCTTGTATGCAGGTGTTAAAGACCTGGATTCCCCACCCACCATCATTTGTAAAAAATTGCAGATTTTTGCTTCATATTTGATCTGATCTGTTCCTCATAATATCTGTGGTTTGTAAATGTTGCAATGCTTGATATTTGATGGTGCAGTGGTAGCATTGTTGCCTCACAGCTGCAGGTTTTCAGGTTTGATTCTTGGCTGGGATGCCTTATTTGTGGGTCTGTATCTTCTCCCTGTGTTTGTGTGGGTTTGCTTTTGTGTCTTCCCATGTTGCAAAGACATGTCTGCATTATTTCTTCCTGGGCCTCTGCTGAAAATTGTTTTTTTGTTCCAAGTCAGACTGTCCTGATTAACAAATGTTAAATAAAATTGACAGGCATTTGAATTTCAGACTTCAGGTTTCTGAATGCTTGATTCCTTACATATTTGATGGTGCAGTGGCAGTATTGTTGCCTCACAGCTATAGGTTTTCTGGTTTGATTCTTGGCTGGGGTGCCTTCTGTATGGAGTCTGCATCTTATCCCTGTGTTTGTGTGGATTTTCTCTGGTGTCCTGCCATTTTACAAAGACATGTGGCTACAGTATTTCTCCCTGGGCCTCTGCTGAAAATTGTTTTTGTTCTGTCAGAAGTAAAATTGACAGGCATTTGAATTTCAGACTTCATATTCTTCAGAAAATACATAGTAAAACAACTTTCTATTCTAGCAATAAATATATAGTAACACAACCTTTTATTATAGCAATTTTCTAAGTTTATAAGATGACTATTTGAAATTTGTCCTTATGTTTGGGACTGTATTACCCTGTTATTGGCTTTGTCCGGGTTTTTTGTGCTAAGGTTGACAGCTATGGCAAGAACTGAATTCACTGAGTATGTTTGAGGGCTGTATTCCCTCATTACTGGGTTTGTCCAGGTGTTTTGTGCTAAGAGGTTGACAGCTATGGTGAGAACTGAATTCATTAAATGATAGCCATTTAAGTTTCAGTCTTCCTCTCTTTCACAAAGCAGCTGATTTGGTGTAGTGGTATGTTGCTCTGACTGCTTTGCACAGGGACCTTGGCAGTAAAATGTATGGTGGTAACGCAGCATTTCTCTTTCACAAAGCAGGTGATTTGGCATAGTGGTATGTTGTTCTGACTCTTTTGCACAGGGACCTTGGCAGTAAAATGTATGGTGGTAACACAGCATTTTATTCCAGCAGCTTTCCAAGATTATACAAGCAATGTTTAATGTGTCCCTGGTTTTTGCCCTATTGACCCACCCCAATAAATTTGGCTTTTTCCAGATTTCTTGTGCTGCGAAGTTGAGATTCAGTTGAGTATTGAGTAGATTTTACAAGGAGCTGAGAGCTGCAGTGGAAGAGAAGTTTAGTGCTGATTATGCTAAGTCAGCTCGCATTGCTAATAGCACAACAGGTTGTGTACTTGCTTTTGATGCAGAAGGTTGTTGGTTCTACTACCATAAGGGGTGAATGCTGCCGTACTGAAAGTTAAGATACTAACTATGAGTCTGTTATCAGTTTGCCATCCATTTCCTATTGCAATATTACCAGCTTATTTTTCATGTAATTTAGGCAATTTATTCCTCAGAGGCATCAGACACTATTTTTCGATGAAACCATGAAATATAAAGGTGATTGCTAGCAGCAACCTCTTCATTACAGATTTATTTAACGTGGAATTATTTAGATGACTTTTTTACTACTTCAGAGATTGTGCATATTTACTGATAATGGTGGACTGTACAATTGTGCATATTTACTGATAATAGTGGACTGTAGAAATTTGAGTAGACTTTTATGATGGAAATGTTCTGAATTGGGCAGTTTTGTCATTGGTGCATGCATTTTGTTTCACTGTTTACTGGAAAAATGTTCAAAGCAATAGGAAGGTGTATCAAAGAGCACATGTATGTTTCATATGCAAGGGGCCTATGATTTGAAAACAGCCCAGAATTAATCTTTATCTGCCATGGGTAAAATGTATTTTCTTTGAATGTGGGTTCCAATGTTGTTTCAATGAATGTGAGTTTCAATGGCAGAGAAATTTTAATGCCAATATTGTTTAGCAGATGTCTTAGTATTTGTGCTGTAAAATGCAAAATAAAACTTTCAAATGAAGTTCAAATCATCATAGAAGTAAATCAGTATGCACATTTGTGTTTATGGTAAATGGAGTGAAATAGCCAAGTAATGGATCATTGGAATGGCTGCAGGGGGAGGCTCCATTCGACCATAATTTTGTGAGGGAGAAGGGCAGCAAACTTAAAGACAGCCCCAGCTGAACTATACCTCCCAACTGTCCAGATTTTCAAAGAATTAATAGATTTTTGCTTCTTATTTTTGGTTTGTTCCTCATAAAATTTGTGGTTTTCTGGCAAATCATTTAGGAATTAAGTCACTAAATAATGACACACTGAGTGTCAGACTTCATAACCTTCAGAAAAATGCATGCTAAAGTAAGACTTGTTGTTCTATCAACTGTCTCAGTTTATACAAGAGTAATTTTTAGTACTGTTTATATGTTCCCCCAATATATTTGGCCTTGTCCAGATTTATTGCATTGACAGGTTAAGAGGTACATGCAAATAAATTGCTTTATAGAATTAGGCATAGCCAAACCTCTCAACTGTCCCTGATTTTGGCTCAAAATGTTGCTCTTCCCCTAATAATCCCTCCGCAAAATAGCAATTTTGGATAAAAACATGGAGGGTTTACAATTAAGAAATAACTGTAATAATCAGAGTTATAGATTAAACTGACACAAGGCACAGATACTGGTAAACAACAAAAAGGACAAACCAGCTAGTAGACCAGGAACGGATTTTAATCCACAATAAAGCACCACGAAACAAGTAGAATCCACAAAGTAAGACGCCAAAGCACTAATAAAATTCAAATACACAATCTGTCAAAGCGCTTTTCGTTTGTCTTAATTGCAAACTTCCTCAGAACATGGAAAAGTAAAAACACAAATCCTTATATATGAAAAAGTGCGGGAACACTGATTAACAAGTTAAAGTTACATACACATATAAATAACATAGAGAAGTGCCTGGTTAAAATAAATAATATTGAAAGTAAATCTACAAAAAATAAAGACTATAAAAAATCTCAAGACCTTGAAAATTCCTAATGAAAACATATACTTATGAGCATATTAGTTTATTAAAAAATTGTATATATATTTGTTTATCTATGTAAACTATTTAACTTTAAAATACAGGATATAGAACAAGCCTCGTTCAAACCTGGATAGTTAAAGGCATCAAGTCTAATCTGCCATAACAATTCAAGTTCTTCTAGTTTGAAGGAGGCCGGACCACCTCTAATATCCTGAACATAATGGTCAATGATTAAAAATTTAAATCTGTGACTAGAGTAAGCTTGAAGATGTTTGGCTAAAGCGTTGTCCAGTTTGTTATGAGACATTGCATATTGGTGCTCATAAACCCTATCCCTCAAACGGTGCTCAGTCTTGCCAACGTAAAATGTGTGGTAGTCTGTGCAGGTAGCTAGGTAAACAATAAATTTACTATTACAGTTGTATTTAGCTTTTAATTTGTAACAATGACCATTAACCAAAAACTGGTTGGTACATTTAATATGTCGACACTGATTGCAATTCTCACATTTGAACATCCCCATAAGTTTTGGAAGGGGTTTGTGGTTACTCTCAAGAAAGTTTTTGATGTTTTTGCCCTTTTTGAAAACAATACTCGGTTTGATACCTAAGTTGTCAAAAATAGAAGGGTTATTTCTACAAAGACCCCAATTTTTAGTTAATATTTCCACTATGTATTTTGATTGTGCATTGAAAACTGTTATGAATGAACGTAGAAAAGTTTTTTCCGGAATGAGACTGATATTATCATGACTAACAAAACTCTCTACATTTGTCGATGTTTCATCCAAAGCAGGAAAACCAGAACACAAAAGAGGTTGAAAATGTTTCAACTCTCTCTTCCTACCAACCTCCTCTATTAGCTGGTCAACCAAGTTTTCAGGGTATCCACGATGGAGAAACATGTTTTTCAGAGTGGCACATTCATTGTAAAAATCTACATCAAGGCTACAAATACGTGAGGCCCTGACAAGTTGACCTTTCACAACAGATCTTTTCTGGTGGAATGGGTGGCAACTCGAAAAATGTAAAAAAGAGTTGGAGTATGTTGGCTTCCTGTAAACTTGGGCAGTAAATCCAGGTAAAGAACAATCCTTAACCAACAAAATATCTAAATAAGCTATAGAATCAGTACTGAATGTGAAGGTAAACTTTAAAAAATTAGTAGAAGAATTAAAAGTATTGATAATATCCACTGCCAAACTCTCGTCGCCCCTAAGAAGAATAAACATGTCGTCCAAAAAACGAGTGTAAAAAATCATAACATCAAATAGGGGAGACGAAAGTATATAATCAGATTCCCAGCGTGCCATGACCAAATTGGCCACACTGGCTCCGCATGGTGAACCCATGGCCAGACCTGTTTTCTGTAAATAAAACTTATTGTCAAACAAAAAGAAATTATTAGTTAAAACCAAGTCTAACAACTCTGATGTGAGAGAAATTTCAGACCAGGAAGCACCATGCTTTTTCATAATGTCAGCCACCCATTCCAACGCAGTAACATGTGGAATACAAGTATAAAGATCTTTGACATCAACTGTCAAGAAATTGTATCCACTGTTGAAAGGTAACTCATTGATTTTAGATAAAAAGGACCAAGAGTCCTTGCATATCTGGGACTCTAAGGCCACATATTTTTGTAGAATATCATCCACTACCTTAGAGATGGCGTAAGTTGGCGATCCACGCCCGTCAATGAGGGGTCTCAAAGGGGGATTTTTAATATCCTTGTGGATTTTGGGTATTCCGAATAATGTTGGATACCTCGGAAACAATGTACATATATAATTTAACAAATTTTGGTCAATACGTCCTTCAATAAAAAGGTCGTATAAGCAAGACTTAATAAGGCTGTAAGCTTTATTTGTTTCAGACCTAGAACTGACTTGATATACTTCATTGTCAAGTAAGGTCAACATCCGGGCTGTATAATCATCTTTATCAAACACTACAAGTCCACCCCCTTTGTCTGGTTTACAGACTCTAACATTCTGTGTTGTTATAAAATTCAGGAAATCCTTTTCAGAACCTGAAAAGTTACCCTTAATAGCTTTCTTGGTGTACGCCAAATTCCTCATATCGAGCTCACATATTTGCTCAAACATGTGGAGAAGGGGGTGCAAAGGTGGATTGAATGTACTTGCTATATGGTACTGACTGTCCCCAACAAGGTCATTATTGTTCATGAAAAAAATACCCAGATTCAGTTATCTGGTATAAATTTTAAGTTCTAAAATGACTCTAGAAATGTCCATGTTGGACCAAGGTACATAGGTATGGCCTTTTGAAAGAAAGTCAACAAGATCTATAGAAAAACAACTATCCGAAAAATTGTAAACCTTAAAGTCATTGTCACTGTTGAGTATAATAACAGGCTTTTCAATAGTAGAAATCATAACAGAAGATTCATTCAAGTCATGAAAACTGTCAATGTTGCTACTTGAATCTGAGCAAGACAGTCCAGGTACCTCAAGCATAAAGTCAGTAAATGTGACATCAACCATAGGACCAGGAGATAAAGCAGTTGGGAAGCACATAGGTGGAATAGGTGGTGAATAATCACCATTGAGACACTCAGTAGTAGAAACCTCGATGTCCAAAGGGGTCCGAGTCACCTCGATGGTTTCTGGGCCTTCGAGTATTTTGGCCTTGCTCCCATTGAATTGTAATTGTGAAAATCCTGTTGAGCAAAATTAGACTGGTCATGTTGGAAACCCTGATTATGTTGTCTAGAATTATAATTGTAATTGACTCTAGAAGTATTCATAAGCCTTTCGCTCCTCCGTGGCAATTCGTGAGGGGCGTCCTGAACAGGAGTTGGGGAACTCGAAGAGCCCAGATGGTTTACAGGTTGTTGTTCAGTCAGACAATTACTATAAGACCCTGTTGGTTCAACAAGTGAGGTGTCCAACCCAAATTTAACTTGCAATTCATAAGAAGACAAGTCAGCTAAACAAAACCCTAGTTGCCATACTTGTGCTGGAGGGGGAGAAGGATAGGCAAGACCTTTCTTATAAGCTAAACTATCCCGCTCAAGTTTTTTGATTTTGTTACTATTCAATTTAGAGAGATGCTGATTAATGCTTGAAAAAGTCCTATTATAGTCGAACTTGTATCTCTCAAATTGTAAATCATTAGTCACTTTATTATCAATGTCTTGCACTACACTTAAAATTTTATCTGACATGATAGCATAGTGTTTAATCATGACCTCCATCAGTTCGAAACCTTGTTTATCAAAAAGACTAAGTAGTTCAACATGGAAAGCAGAGTCCTTAACAAGGCCTGTAGGGTACTGAACCTTGCGCAGCCCTTTGGGAATAATTTTAAGCTGCAAGCACTCCTTTAAATAAGCAATCTCGAGTTGTGTTTTTTTATATTTGAGGAGTAGACTGTCCAACAATTTAAGATTAACTGCTATATCAGTTGTTACCATATTTGCTGTCTGCTGGATACCACCCTGCAGGTGAGAATCTTGTTCGTTACCAAAGCTAAATCCTTTATTTAGCCATGCCGAGAAAGAAAAGCTGTTACCATCAATATTTTGTAAACAACTAGTAACTGACCTGGTATTTTCAGGAGTAGTTGAAGAACCTTGTTGTGAAGAGCCACCAAATGGTGCGGACTGAAAAATTGAAGGAAAACCCTCCAACGATGCTGCCGGAACAATGACGTTCAAAGGTGGATTAACCGCTGTGTCAAGACAGTTGGAACGCTGGCCCTGAGTAATGAAGCTTGAATCATTGAAATTCAAAGCAGAAGTAGTTGGCTGTTGACATTGCACATTTAAATCCCCTACAACAACGCGTCCGACATGTTGAGTTCCTTCAGGCTGATCAAAACTAACAGCATCAGTGTTTGTGTCCCGCACTCCCATTCCAAAGTTAGTCCGCTTTGTGAAAGCGTCAGTTAAAAATGTTTGTTGAGCATCCAATTTGTCAAGCCTTTTTGAGATACATTCAATACGGTTCAGTAACATTGTAAAACAGTTATTAGAGTTAACATTCATACTTTCTCCACAGGAGACTGTAGAACCACTCGGTAAGTTAGTTGAATCATCTGGTGCAAAAATATTGCCGGTTTCTTTACTAGTACCGGCCAAGGGCTGGCCCGTTTGTAATCCCAGGTCAAGTATAGCCGGTGTGTCTGACGCCATAAAACCAAACCAAACTGACACAAGGCACAGAAACTGGTAATAAACAAAAAGGACAAACCAGCTAGTAGACCAGGAACGGATTTTAATCCACAATAAAGCACCACGAAACAACAAAATCCACAAAGTAAGACGCCAAGGCACTGGTGAAATTCAAGTACACAATCTGTCAAAGCGCTTTTCGTTTGTCTTAATTGCAAACTTCCTCAGAACATAAAAAAGTAAAAACACAAATCCTTATATGTAAAAAAGTGCGGGAACACTAATTAACAAGTTAAAGTTACATACACATACAAATAACATTGGGAAGTGCCTGGTTGAAATAAACAATATTAAAAATAAATCTACAAAGAATAAAGACTATAAAAAATCTCAAGACCCTGAAAATTCCTAATAAAGACATATACTTATAAACATATTAATTTATTAAAAAATTGTATATATATTTGTTTATCTATGTAAACTATTTAACTTTAAAATACAGGATATAGAACAAGCCTCGTTCAAACCTGGGTAGTTAAAGGCATCAAGTCTAATCTGCCATAACAATTCAAGTTCTTCTAGTTTGAAGGACTGTTAGTCATGATAATATCAGTCTTATTCCGGAAAAAAAATTTCTACGTTCATTCATAACAGTTTTCAATGCACAATCAAAATACATAGTGGAAATATTAACTAAAAATTGGGGTCTTTTTAGAAATAACCCTTCTATTTTTGACAATTTAGGTACTAAACCGAGTATTGTTTTTAAAAGGGGCAAGAACATCAAAAACTTTCTTGAGAGTAATCACAAACCCCTTCCAAAACTCACGGGGATGTTCAAATGTGAGAATTGCAATCAGTGTCGACACATTAAATGTACCAACCAGTTCTTGGTTAATGGTCATTGTTATAAATTAAAAGCTAAATACAATTGTAATAGTAAATTTATTGTTTACCTAGCTACTTGCACAGACTGCCACGCTTTTTACGTTGGCAAGACTGAGCGTCGTTTGAGAGATAGGGTTTATGAGCACCAATATGCAATGTCTCATAACAAACTGGACAACGCTTTAGCTAAGCATCTTCAAACTTATTCTAGTCACAGATTTAAATTTTTAATCATTGATCAATATGTTCAGGATATTAGAGGTGGTCCGGCCTCCTTCAAACTAGAAGAACTTGAATTGTTATGGCAGATTAGACTTGATGCCTTTAACTACCCAGGGTTGAACGAGGCTTGTTCTATATCCTGTATTTTAAAGTTAAATAGTTTACATAGATAAACAAATATATATACATTTTTTTAATAAATTAATATATTTACAAGTATATGTCTTTATTAGGAATTTTTAGGGTCTTGAGATTTTTTATAGTCTTCATTTTTTGTAGATTTACTTTCAATATTATTTATTTTAACCAAGCACTTCTCTATGTTATTTATATGTGTATGTAACTTTAACTTGTTAATCAGTGTTCCCGCACTTTTTCATATATAAGGATTTGTGTTTTTACTTTTCCATGTTCTGAGGAAGTTTGCAATTAAGACAAACGAAAAGCGCTTTGACAGATTGTGTATTTGAATTTTATTAGTGCTTTGGCGTCTTACTTTGTG
The DNA here is from genome assembly GCF_019279795.1 of Protopterus annectens. Lineage (NCBI taxonomy): Eukaryota > Metazoa > Chordata > Ceratodontiformes > Protopteridae > Protopterus > Protopterus annectens. The sequence goes on along the minus strand of NC_056734.1, from coordinate 580,251,359 downwards.
GATTCTACTTGTTTCATGGTGCTTTATTGTGGATTAAAATCCGTTCCTGGTCTACTAGCTGGTTTGTCCTTTTTGTTGTTTACCAGAGTTATAGATTACTTTTATTTCAGAAATGCATGTAGAGTCTTTTATTTTGTCAGCTGCTCAAGTTAGCAGTACTAATATTAAAGTGTCCCTTTTTTGACAGGTTCCCAGCTGTATTGTGTGGCTATTTTATATTTTTACATCACATTTTTGGTCCATTTTTCATAAAATTGTGTTTTTTTGGCAAATTAGTGACAAATCATTAAAGACTGAAGTTAGAAAATAATGACAGACATTTGAGTTTCAGATTTCATACCATTCAGAAAATTCATACTAATGCAAGACCTATTCTATTATCTTTCTAAGTTTATAAGAGCAATATTTAAAAATTGTCCTTATTTTTGGGCCTTTGTCCCACTTCTTTGTATGGCTTTGTCCAGATTTCTTGCTCTGAGGTTGAGAGGTATGACAAATGTGTCAGGGCCATCACAGTCAGTCAGAGACATTTCAAATTGTGACATACTTGTTGCACCCACTCCCCCATGTAGTGACTCTGGATGTATCAAAGCAAGGCAAGGAGTAGTTATGCAGTGTAAATGTGCAGAGTACCCCCCCCCCACCCAAGGTAGACACAAGTACTAGAGTGGCTTTTCATCTGTCCTTGATTTTTGCAGATTGGCCTGGTTTCTGTCATATTTTTTGTACTGTTGATTAATGCTTATTACTCAAAGTGCCTGTTGCATTGTGTTTAAGTAGCAAGACTTTAATGACTATCAGGTAAGCTTGGCTGAGCTTGTAAGATGCAAGTAAGCTTTAATAAGCATACTGTTAAAGAATTGCCAACATTGAAAGCCTTTCTTTTGTTGCCATGTAGAGAATACTTAACTAGATAATGTATAAGCCTTGGGTATTGAAATGCATATGACAGTATTTGTAATAAAGGGCAGGATTACATTATTTTAAGAAGCTCATTACACTTAGAGACTTCCAGTCATCTCTGCAGGCTTTACCCATAAACTAAACAGAATGCCAATTGTGTGGTCCATAACCTGTACAGTAATCCTTTTAAGCAATGTATTTTGAGCTAATTTCTTGTTTGCTTTTAATTTTTTACTTTGATCATGTTTTTCCCATGAAACAAGTAGATAGTTGTCAGGCAGCAGGTCTTTTTTGGATAAGAAACATTTTTACAAGTGGGGGCATCAGAGATTTCTACTTTCAGCATGTTACTTGGTACTTTAATAAAGCTGAATATAAATTATAATTAGAACTGTAGTGCAAGGAGAAGTGGTCTGAGTTGAATGCTGCTTGTTTTTCTTATACTTGATTTTGACTGGCATTCCATTAATGTATTTAAAAAGTAATTTATTTTTTCATGCCTCACAACCTTTTTGTTTCCATCTAGATATTAAGTAAGCTGTCATGCAGCCAATGCATTGAAATATTTTTATTCTTCTACACTTCATTTTGTCTTGATTGGACTCTCATAATGACAGTTTGGCACCCAGGGCAGTGTATTTAGTTAGTTTTTGTGGTTTTGAGCATAGCCCCTCCCCTTTCTAGTTGGCCACACCCCTTCCCATTGACCCCACCCATTCAGCTGACTCCTGCAGCCCCCCCTTTGATTTGAAGTCACCAGCCGCCACTGTTACCCATGACAGATAAAAATTAATTCTGGGCTGCTTTTAAATCATAGGCCCCTTGCATATGAAACATACATGTGCTCTTTGATACACCTTCCTATTGCTTTGAACATTTTTCCAGTAAACAATGAAACAAAACTGCCCAATTCAGAACATTTCCATCATAAAAGTCTAGTCAAACTTCTACAGTCCACCATTATCAGTAAATAATATGCACAATCTCTGAAGTAGTAAAAAAAGTCATCTAAATAATCCCACGTTAAATAAATCTAACTAATAAAGAGGTTGCTGCTAGCAATCACCTTTATATTTCATGACTTCACTGAAAAATAAAGTGTCTGATGCCCTGAGGAATAAATTGCCTAAATTACATTAATAATAAGCTAGTAATATTGCAATAGGAAATGGATGGCAAACTGATAACAGGCTCATAGTTAGTGTCTTAACTTTCAGTACAGCAGCATTCACCCCTTATGGGAGTAGAACCAACAACCTTCTGCATTAAAAGCAAGTACACAACATTTTGTGCTACTAGCAATGTGAGCCGACTTAGCATAATCAGCACTAAACTTCTCTTCCCCTGCAGCTCTCAGCTCCTTGTAAAATCTACGCAATACTCAACTACATCTCAACTTCGCAGCACAAGAAGTCTGGAAAAAGCCAAATTTATTGGGGTGGGTCAAAAGGGCAAAAAACAGGAACACATTAAGCATTGCTTGTATAATCTTGGAAAGCTGCTAGAATAAAATGCTGTGTTACCATCATACATTTTACTGCCAAGGTCACTGTGCAAAATAGTCAGAACAACATACCACTATGCCAAATCACCTGCTTTGTGAAAGAGAGGAAGACTGAAACTTAAATGGCTATCATTTAATGAATTCAGTTCTCAACATAGCTGTCAACCTCTTAGGACAAAACACCTGGACAAACCCAGTAATGAGGGAATACAGCCCTCAAACATATTCAGTGAATTCAGTTCTTGCCATAGCGGTCAACCTTAGCACAAAAAACCTGGACAAAGCCAATAACAGGGTATTACAGTCCCAAAAATAAGGACAAATTTCAAATAGCCATAAACTTAAAAAAATTGCTATAAAAAGGTTGTGTTACTATATATTTTTTGCTAGAATAAAAAGTTGTTTTACTATGTATTTTCTGAAGAATATGAAGTCTGAAATTCAAATGCCTGTCAATTTTACTTCTGACGAAACAAAAACAATTTTCAGCAGAGGCCTAGGGAGAAATACTGTAGACACATGTCTTTGTAAAATGGCAGGACACCAGTGCAAATGCACACAAACACAGGGATAAGATGCAGACTCCACACAGAAGGCACCCCAGCCAAGAATCAAACCAGAAAACCTATAGCTGTGAGGCAAAAATACTGCCACTGCACCATCAAATATGTAAGGAAGTAAACATTCAGAAACCTGAAGTCTGAAATTTAAATGCTTGTCAATTTGTTAATCAGGACAGTCTGACTTGGAACAAAAAAAAAAACAATTCTCAGCAGAGGCCCAGGAAAAAATAATGCAGACATGTCTTTGTAACATGGGAGGACACAAAAGCAAACCCACACAAACACAGGGAAAAGATACAGACCCCCCCCCCCACAAAGAAGGCACCCCAGCCAAGAACCAAACCCAAGAACCTACAGCTGTGAGGCATCAATGCTACGTTGCTACCACTGCACCATAAAATTTCAAGCATTGCAATATTTAAAAACCACAGATATGAGGAATAGATCAGATCAAATATGAGGTAGAAATCTGCAATTTTTTTTACAAATGGTGGTGGGTAGGGAATTCAGGTCTTTAACACCTGCATACAAGGTACAGGGTTCAAGCCTGAGGTATTCCCTACCACACCACCATGAGTAATAACCAGTACATCCCACCTGGGGCATTTTCACACACACACACACACACACACACACACACACACACACACACACACACACACACACACACACACACACACACACACACACACACACACACACACACACACACACACACACACACACACACACACACACACACACACACTCTTCATATTACTCACCAACCCTCAGTCCTTGAAGTGAGACCAACATCCTCCTGCTCGACCAACATAACGCTTGAATCCTCCCGCTTGAAAAGCATTTGAACTGGCCGGAAATACATGCGCGGTGAGCTCCATTCTGACTGGCTGCCCTGATGAGCTGACGTCATCGTACAGTAAAGCACAAAAGAAAAACAAGTGAAACTTTAAAAAGCTACCCCCCTTCTAAATAAGTTGTACTGAAATCAGTACAGTGCGTATGCCTCCCGATGTCCCTGCAGATGGGGAGAAGAGAGAGGGTTTCATTCACATGATGTCTGCCTTTTTGGAGAAATACATCAATTTAACCATGCCTTGCTTAATAAATCAAACTGAGATCTTTTTGAAGATTTTGCAGAAAACAATGTATTACTACACATGTATGGAGAGAAAGCAGGATTTCAGCACTATCGCTACTAAGAAAGGGATGCAGTACACTTTTATACTTCCAAGGTATTCTGAGCAAGAGTGAAGAATGCAAATGTAATACATAATTAGCAAATCAGAACTCAAAGCCTACACTAGCCTCATGTGAAAGTCTCATGAAACTTAAACTCATCATGTTTTAACCTATACTCAGCCCTTTGTGTAGCCCATTGTCTATATTTGTGCAGCCTTCTGGCTTGCTGTATCAGTTAAATAAAACAAAATAAAGTAAACCTGCACCACGACACTCGGTACTTAAAACAGCAGAAAATTTATTATAGCTTGCTGTACCAGTCTTATGTTAAGCATTACATCACTTCACATTGAAGCAATGGCACATCATCTCTTGTTCTGTGTAAATCAGTAAAGCCAAGCATGGCTGACTTTAGTATTTTTAAATGAACCAGTCCATTTATGCTACAAAAAGTGCATTATAAACATTTGCATTTCATTCAGCATTAATTTAAAAACTTCCATTTTTAGCTATAAAATGCTTCATCACCACATATTTTTATACAAGTAACCTGAAATCTAGAACTGCAGCACATTTTAGGAATGTGAATATATAAAACTCAGTTTTACTGCTACAATCTTCACACACCACCCACATACATTATTTTAGTGTCTTGCATTTGCTAGTACATTATTACTCTATTTACCAAAATACATAGTGGCAGACTTCATTATGGATGAATTCAGAGCAATACTTCATATTTTCAATTAACTTCATGAAACATAAAAGGTGGGGGGGGGGTGCCTAAGATGTCAAGCAGTTAGCAGCATAAAAACTATCAGCTGCCTTATTTCAGTTTTTCCGACAGGATTATTACATTTTTTAACTAAAAATCTATTTTTAAGAATATTTTTATTCAACAGGAAACAAGCATCTATTGAAGTCAAGAAGAAAAATTTGTCTTCTGAGATATTTTATTTTTATCCCAGTCAGAAGTTTTTTTATCAATTATTCCAGCCATGAGTCATTCTAAAGCTTCTCCTCATGAAAATATGATGAAGAACTTGCATTCACTTAATGCCAATATCCAAGACCTTTCAGTCAAAATGGATAAGCTGGAGAGTAAAGCGGATACTATAACACAGGACAGTAAGAAGCAGGTTGATCTATTAAATGTAATTATTAAGAAGCACTCAGAGCAAATTTCATCCATGGAAGAATCAATAACTGATATAGATGGAAGATTGACTAGGAAAAAAGGGGAATTCCTTTTAAAACAAAACTAATTTCTTCTAGAGAAATTAGAAGACCTGGAAAGCAGGTCCAGAAGAAATAATATATGAATACATGAAGTTCATGAAAAGGAAGAGGGTAATAATGTGATACACTTCCTGAATACTTGGCTACCAAAAATTTAAACCTGCCAGAATCACTTTCATTTGGAATTGAGAGATCTCATAGATCTCTCAAATATTTCTTCACTGAATAATTAATCTACACTGAGGTCTATAATTAAGTTTCTTTCTAAGCAGGATAAAGACTTGGTTTTGAAAACAGCTCGGTCAAATCCTACAATAACTTTAAATTGGAAAAGTATTAGATTTGATAACTACACTTCTTTGGTAAATACTAACAGGAAAGTTCATGTTCCACTAATAAAAAACCTGAAGAAATCAAACATCAAAGCTCAGCTCATCTTCCCTGCAAAAATAAAGATACATCTCCAGGGGGATCAGAAAGTTTTAAATACACTTGATGAAGCATTGGATGTTGTTCAGAAAAATATTCTTTTAGACAAGCCAGAAGAAATGGATTGGTCTTTAGCAAGCTTAAAAAGATAAGCAGTTTAAAGTGACTGGACAACTAAAGTGAAAATGGTAAAACATTTAAAGAAAAGCAATACATTTCTTTTTTACCCCGTTTTTTTTTTTTTTTTTTTTCTGATATGCTTATATTCTGTTATGATATTTAATGGTACCATAACAACTACAAAGGATCATCATATTTGCAAGGCAAAACTTTCATGCCTTTTTGAATACATGAACTAGAGAAATAAAAAGTGATAATATCAACAGTAATTCATTACCCATATGTGTTTTATTGGAATACTGCCAGGTTTTAATGGTAACCATAAATAGATGGATATGAATTAGATTGTGTGTGTGTTTTCTTTATATGTTTTACATACTGATGCTAGGTGGGTTGGTGCTATGTTGATCTGTTGATATTTTGTCATGCCCTTGATCAATGGGAATGTGTTGACAGGGGAATTTTTAATGTATTTTGTAATGGTTATGTTATTTGATGTCCTTTGTGTTGCTGTCATGTATACACTTACTGCCTGTGTGTGTAACTGTTAACTTTTGTTTTTTTTTAATAAACTTATCATATCAGCTTGTTTGTAATGTGGTGTTTTTCTCCTGGAATAGAAGATCGATGCGTGTCTGTGAGGTCTGTATCTGTTTGCAGTTATCTGAACAGGTTATAATTGTTCTTGTGGCATTCAGTAATGTTATTGCATTTCAGGCCAGAATTGGTCTGTTCCACTTGCTGAACTGTATTTCTGATAGACAATTAACCAGAGTCAAGTTAAATGGTATTTAAAAATACATTATTTGCAAATTTGGATGTTTAAACCAGTATGCACTCTGGAATACTTATTTTCTGTTGGTAAGAGAGGGCAGAGGGTGAGGTGGATATGGATGCAGGCTCAGACTGTGACTTCACACTAGGCACACCTGTGATAGATAATGGAGTCCTGGCGAAAAGACAGACAGTTTAAGAGCAGATACTCTTGGAAGATATTGTGGTAACCAGGCTTATAGCATTGTAAACAGTTTTAAATATTCCGCTAATGATTAAAAGTTGGGTTGCTTTTTGGTTACTATGAAAATGTTTGTACACCACCATGATTTTGAACCTCTCCACTGGGTTGGTAATTACAGTTGGTGGTGTATGCATCCATGGTATGTCAAAGGAATCAAATATGTCTGCTTACATTATTTAATTTGGTCTACTGATGAATATTTTAAATGCGATTTTTGAAATGTTACTAAAAAGATACATTGGTCAATTTATTTATATTGTTGTGCAAACAACAATATACACATTTTCATTTTTTGTTTTGTTTACACATTATAAATTATATACGAAAATTAAATTTGGATGAACAGTTCCTACTGTAGTTATAGAGTTTAACTAGTGGCAGATTTGATTTTGGCATTTTACTTATTTGATTGAAAACTATACAAATATATCTTCAAATACACCTATCACTATTTGTAATTATGAAAATAACTCAAGAATGAAACAATGAGCAATAAAGGAAGGAACTAAAATAGGACTGACAGTTAATGAAAACAAAAGACAATAGATCTTTTTACTATTATTTGGTATATAAATATGTACATAGTAAGAAATGTCATTGCTTTAATAGCCTTTTTGGGTGTGGGGTACAAATGGAAAATATTTTATTGATATTGGGATGAATCTTTATTATGTGTAACGTATATTTCTACTGAAGTTCAGATGATTCAAAAAGTAAATATATAATAGGAAGTAAGAGTTGGTGAAATAATTCATAATTCTTTGTTTAATAGATAATAATAATCTTTAAGACATGTTTCTGCTTTTATTTTAATTAGGTTCATAGGTGTGTACTAGGCTAATGGCCCTGGAGCCTTTACAGGTCTAGCCCACAGAAGTGCCCTGGCATTGTGCCATGTGACATTAGTTCCCAGTGCCTCTATCAAGTAGAGCAACTGGAGTGATCCCCGGGGTGAACTTTCTATTACCCATCCACTCATCAAGATTTCTCTTGAAGAGGGGCAGCGAGGTGCTCTGCTTGACATGTATGGGAATTCTGTTCCAGAGCATGTGCAATCTCTGGGTGAGGAACCTGTCCCTCCATCATGTCCTGTTGATTGTGGTAATAAGGTTGAGGTCTGGAGCATGTGGTGTGGAGGGATTAGTAATTAATTATATTGGGAAATTAGCATTGTTTATTCCATTGTTATAAAGCTGATTCATTTATAGCTAATATAAACTGATTTTAGCTTACATTTAAGTAATGAATTACATACTGGATATCAGTTTGTCAGTAGGGGAAGTGTATGTTCTAATGCATTTTATTAAATAGATAATTATTTTAAAGGTAGTAGCAGAAGGAAGGATTGAGTAACTTTAGGATGATGGTCGAGGGTGGTTTGCATCATACCTCTCAACCTTTTAATGCAATAAATCTGGACAAAGAGTAAAATAATGGGAGGACAAAGGCCCAAGAATAGGGACAGATTTTCAATATTGTTCTTATAAACTCAGAAAGTAGCTACAATAATAGCATTTCTGTTAGCATGCATTTTCTGAAGGATATGAAATATGAAACTCAAATGTATGTCATTATGTATTGACTTCACTCTTCAGTGATTTTCCAGAAAACCACAAACTTTACATGGAACAGCCCAAAAATATGAGGCAGAAATCTGGACATTCTGCAAAAATCTGGACTATTGGAAGGTATGGTTTGTATGATTATTTCATCAAGCCAGGAATATTTCATTCCATGTTAGGTGGTGTAATATGTTTATGATTAATCTGTTTTAGATAGATTTAGGATTTTGTCCATAGGAAGATATGTTAAAGTCAGTTATAGTTGTTCCTTTTTCAAAGCCATTATTTATCATTATTAGAACTTATATTTTAAAGATATCAATGTATAAGTGTATTTCATTTAATGTAAATGGTCTTAATAATCCCAAGAAGACAGATAGTTTAATTACATATCTTAAAATATATAAAGTAAATATAGCATTTTCGCAGGAAACACTCTTATTGAAAAAAGATTTAGATAAACTGATACTTAAGGAATATTCTATACATTATACAGTACTAAGAAAAGAGGCCCTATCATACTTGGAAAAATCTATGAATATGCCTAAAGTAGTTTATTCTTACTCTGATAAAAATGGTATGATGAGTCTTATAGTACTTGAGATCAATACAAAATTGTATACATTTGTAAAAGTGCACTAGATTCCTGAAACTGGTTCTAAAGAGACAAAAAATATTTAGACATCATATCTTTATATGCAAAAGTAGAAAATGTATTGGCCAGTGATTTCAATTGTATTCTATCAGAAAGGGACACTACTAAAGATAAAAAAAATTAAGCTACTGCTAAACAATTAAGTGATTTCACAAACTTAATGAAGTTAAGCAATATCCATGAACTGAAATTGACAAATTCTATTAATTTTACTCATTAGTCCTATCAATTTGGTATCCAGACAACTATAGAAAGTGTCTTTACATCTAATGTACTATACTCTAAAATTGTAGTGTCAATAATTTCATGTCCTTTGTCTGGTCATAATGCTATTACATTTCTTCTTAAACTAAAATCTAATGATTTAGTTTCTTGGCAAAGCATTCCAGCTTATATAGTTAAATTTAAAGGATTTAAAGAGTGTTTTTTAAAAGAATATAAATTATGTATGGATTTTTATAATAATGGTGAAGTCACTGATACTATTCTATGGGATACATTAAAAGGCTATATATATATATGGTAGGATTAAAGGTTGGCATCTTTCAAAGAGATGGAATGGGACAATGAGTTACTTGTCTTACAGTCAAAAACTGATAAAGTTAAACTCAAATCCCACTGATAGGAATACAATTTGGAACTGAAGGAATTGAATCAAAAATGCACCAAGATCTTAAAACAAAGTTTCAATAAATATGGAAAAACAAACTAGAAACGTATTAAATTAATCCTAAAAATTATGTAGATTAGCCATTAAATCTAAAACATTAAATAAGGCAAATCATATTAAAGAGATTATATATAAAGTAGATATATCTATGAAAGCAATAGCTCTAAAAGATATATTGGAAGATTTTAGAAAACATTATCAAGTAGTTAACAGTAGAAGTCCAACCCTAGATAACAGTGATCTAACTAATAGTTTTTAATGGAAAATATAATGCGTAAATTAACAAAAGAGCAAAATACTAAACTGAACAAACAGATTTCTTTTAGGGAAATGAAATAATAAATTAACGATTTGATTAATAATAACCCTCTTGGCCTAGATGGTTTAATTCCAGAGATATATAAAATAATCCCAGATAATATTCTAAAGATACTACTAAATGCATCCGTTGAGGTTAAAAATACATTAAATATTCCTCCTCCTTGGAAATTCACATTGATTTTACTTATTTTGAAACAAGAAAAGGATCTAAAGTATTGTACATCTTATTGTCCCAAATATATTTCAGTATTGACTATAAGATATTGATGTCTATTTTGGCAAAAATATTAAATCACATGATGCCAGTCCTAGTTCAAGAAGATCAAACTGGTTTTATTTTAAACTGAAAGGTACAAGATAACATAATCAGGCTTTTTTGTCTTATAGATTTTGCTAATTAGAACAAAAAAAGAACATTCAATTATGAGACTAGATGATGATAAATCTTTTGATTAGGTCAATTGGATATATTTGCAGAAAGTACTTACAAAATATAATTTTTCTTCAGATATTATGGAATTGGTAATGAAATAACAGAATACTTTTCCTATTGTTAAAATAGTACCGTTTCTACCTAGCTCCTTTAAAATATTAAAAGGGACAAAATAAGGATGTCAGTTATCACCTTTATTGTTTGCTTTATCAATAGAATGCTTTGCTAACTATATCAGAAGTAATATAAATATGAAAGTCTTTTCCATAAATTATAACTATAATTATAAAATTCAGTTATACACAGGCAATATATTATTACCTAGTGGTAACACTGACCCCCAGATTTACTATTCTTCCATGCAGGACTAGCTTAGTCCTGCATGGAGATGGCAGTTTAGGATCAGGACAGCAGCACACCATGCATAGTAATGATGCACGCTTCCTGAGCATCTACTCTTGCATGGAGAAATGAGCTCTCAGAATATACACATCCCCCGCAATGAAGAACAGCAGAAAGGGGTCAGAAATGAGCAAGAAAGCTTATAGGTGTCCACATATCCCCACCAACAGTCTCCCTTGTGTACAACAGCAACAGTATACATAAATTAAATGAATAAACCTTGCTAACCATAGGTGCACGGGTGTGCCCATTGCTTAGCTACAGTTAATGCAGCTTAAATGGCTGAAGAGGATGACAAGGAAGATATATGCAAATGAAGCAGCATAGCAATAGTGTAGTGGGCAGAGCATTTGCCTTATGAGCAGGCATTCCCAGTTTGAGTCCCACAGCAGCACATTCCATTTTCCATGGCAAAGCACATTATGATCAATATTTATGTTGCAAAACCCACTAAATAACATATATTTATGAACTGGAGTACTGCAGTAAATGCGCATGTCAGGTGTCAGTATCATAATGAATAAAGCACTAGTAATCAGGTTTAAGCACCAATAAGCAATAGTAAGCATATTTAATCACTAGTATGTGAGTTTAACCCCGTTTGCATGGCGGTAAGCAAAGCCTATGCTTGTTGAGCAATTCTTAAGCGAACTCTCTGTAAGCAGATGTAATGGCAGGTTAGCAGTGCTTATCGTCATGCAAACCTATGCAAATATGCTTACAAATGCTCAAATGTGCCTTAATCACTCTGTATCCAACGGCTCTTGTTTTGGCCATCAACAAAATAAACAGCGATGCAGGTCACGAACCTAGGACCCTATACACCATAGTCAAAGTAGTTAACCAACAAGCCGTCACAGAAGTACAGAAGAATGAGGTATCAGCAAACAAGTCTTCACCATAGTAAAACCAAACTGAAGCTGTGAAAGGAATCAGTATACAGACACATGTGCCTTAACCCACTACATAACATAAATATGTGAACCGAAGTACAGCAGTAAGGCCAGAAGTCAGATGTAATTGTAATAGAATGTTGAAGTCCCCAATAAAACACAAGGACCCCATACAGTGTACGCACATATGAATCATGAATACCAGGCAAATATATAATGAATAATAACTCAATGCCAAAAAAGAATTATAATGCAAAGTCTAATGTAAGCAACGCTAAGTACTACACAGGCCAGCGTAGGAGGTGTAAGCAATGTGTACGCCAGCTAACTCAATGTGCCCAGTGTTAAATCCTTTTAAATAATGCCAACCCTAGGTAAGCAGGTTTGCCCATAGCTTAGCCTTTTCAAAACAGACTAATTACAGAAAAGTGAGGGAAATCAGCCCTACTTAAACCCAAAAGGCGGGAATGCATCTCACAACTGGTTGTAGCTTCCCCTTACAGACACAATGGCAGTAAGGGGAGAAGGTGTGCACTTCCCGGTGCAGCGCTGGTGCATCCAGAGGCTAGAGCGGCAGGGGATGTTCCAGTCATGTGTATGTATCACCCCACTGTGTGTGTAATAATTGCCAGATCGGGTATATCATGGATAGGTATGGCTAAATATTCCTCTTATGCCCCCCACAGCTGCAATGGAGTGGGCTGCAAACCAGGAGGCCCACATCAGTCACCTGGTGAGGTTGTGACGTGAGGCAGGTCAGTAATACTCATGCAATTACTGTCATAAAAAATAAAACTAAAAGTAGTAGTAATTAATTGCCTGTATAAAACCTGTATAGTTCAAGGCAAGTACTGCATACACTAGAGATTATGGCAGGAAGAGTCTCATATCATTTGTATGTCAATAAAAGTGTAATAGCCTGACAATAAAGGTCTAACTGCTGGACTGCATGTGTATACTCTGGTATCATATGGTAATGTAGATTAGCAATCATGTAATAATACTGTAGTATTAAGCACTGTTACCCACACTGTGCACCATAAATTGAATGTGTAGGAATGCCTGTATATGACAGGTGTAATCCCCAGAGGCCATTTAGTACAACTGAGAGACACATAGACAGAAAACAGGTAAAATGCAGACAACAAAACCCAAATAGAACATGCAACTGAGATGTGAACTGTTGTTTTTTTAGCACACACGGCCAAGGTTCGAATCCTGCCATTGGTAGTACTCTGCATACAAAATCATACCCCACAACTGTACAGAAATGCCCAAAATCTCCAGTAAAGTGGCCCATATCTGTTGCCTATCAACTTGTCCCCCTGGGAAATCAGTGGGATGATCCCAGACGTATAGGCAGCAAAAGTACAGTTTTGTACCTACCATAAATGTAGATGTTCGAGGATTCCATTGCTGCAGTCCTGACTATTGGAGAGGGAGGGAGGAAAATTGACTGAGCAATGGAATCCCCGAACATCTGCTGCTTCCAGAATATCCTTAGCCCTAGTGGAATGAGGCCTAATCGAATAACAAATGCAATGCAAAAGCCAATCCACCTAGAAATAGTTTGTTTTAAATAATAACGAATTGCCTGTGTACATCTAAAGTGTGCAAAATCTTTTCCTTTATTCTGAGGATCTGCAAAAATCCTTATGGAAAATCAAAAGGGCTCTACCCATGACAAATATTTCAATTCAGCAGTAGCTGCAGGCTCAAAAGGTTGTAGAGTAAGTTTTTCCAACACAAAATTGAGATCCCAAGCAGGAGTAGAACTGCTTGAACAACATGAATCTTTATGGAAGAGAAGGACAAACCTTTGTCCAATAATTCAGTAAGATATTGAAGAACTTCAAAAGCTGTGTGATGAAACCCTTTGTGCAATACCGTGGGGATCCATACTTTCCAGCTATATGCTCCCCAAGCTATGTCCGAGGCATCTGTCGCGGAAAGAAGGGTCATTCTGGGTGTTTGGAAAAGGGACTGACCCCTGCCCTCACCAATGAGCTTGGGCACCCTATAATACCTATCAGGCTAAACAAGGGCAGGGAGGCAAAGAGTCAGGGGTTCAGGAAGCCTCTGCAAAACATCTGGCCTATGCTGGTAAAAACAAAAACTCCCTAAGCCTTTCTCACTGAGCCTTCTAAAAAACCAGCGTCGTCGGGACTGCGGTTCCTCAACCAGCATCGACGCATTTTTATTATTGCAACGCTTCCCAAACACTAACCTGAATAGTGCGTTTTTATTAAACAGCACAAGAGCAACAAACAACAACGCGTCGCTCCAGGCCCTAGACAAGGTATACAAAAAGAAAGCGGGACAACGACTGCGTCATGTTTAGATTATGCCTGACGGTACTGGCGTGTCAGCGTAATGCTGACGACGTCAGCCACCTCTCTGGTATATTCGGGCCGACTGGGACCAGGAAATACAATTGATTGACACACATCTATAAGAACAAAGCTGGCACACTAGCAACTCCCCAATACCTTATGAGACTAAGAAGCCACATATGTCCCATTTGCACCCCAATGTGTCAAGCTGTGGTCAGAGTGTGTACAGTAACAGAGTGAGATGTATGTGCATCAGATATGAACACTGTGCTGAGAAATACAGACCATTATAACCTGTACTGGTACTGTTCTCTATGGTATTGTAGGGAACTGTGCGTTGCAGTTTCTCTGAATAATAAAGTATCACTGATCACAGTCACCCGCAGAGTGCTACATAATATAACTGTGTAGGAAAGCATGTATGTGTGTGTGTCAGGCCACTAAAGGTGGAAGAGAGCAATATTCTAGATATGTCCCAGCACACCAGCATGTGGTCAACACATGGCCAGAATCTGTGCAGAAATAGTTGGATAGCTATGTGTACAACATCAACCCAGAATCTGGGAGTATGTGTAGAAACAGTTAGTGTTAAACTTTCCCTCCATAGGTATAGCAGGTAAGAGGTGTATACTGCAGGTAAAACCAGTTCATGTGTAATGATGACAACAGCCATATCACTGTCCAAATTAAGGCTATAGAGTAGTGTAGTAAAACTTGTAAGGTACAGATAACAGCACTGACAAGGAAAATAATGTGGACTACAGGAATATACTAGTTGTTAAGCTACATCTTTCTCCCCCCCCACCATATCTCCAACAATAATCAATATACCCACCCCAACTTTTATGTAATGACACTTATGTTCTGATACTGTCCAATTGTATGATAAATATTTTAATGCGTCCCATGCATGTGCTATATTGAATTATTCAAACATTGGTGGCATGGTGCTATCAATGTACCTGCATGCTGTTCTTATTACCACTGTGGTCCCATATATGCATGTGTTCTGTTTGCAAATGCAACTGTTCCATATCTGGTGTCTGGGTTAATGGGAATATCTATGCATGCTATTATACCTAACCCTGGAATGTGCTGACTATAACTCACATATGATGATGAAATCTAAACACTATAACACACTTGGGAAGGCCGGTCCCAGCGGTCCCACCTGTCCCACCTTAGCTGGCCATGGCACTGGGCACCAGCATGTCTGGGGCCCAACCTGGGATATCCCTGTCCACTGATCCTGCCCCACCTTTGGGTGGAACTGCCTCAGGGGATGGGGCTCAACCCCCCAAACCTGTCCATCATTGCCAAGTCGGGGTCATGGTGAGTAGAGAGCACAACCAGCAGCTTGGTGATCTTCTATGCCAGGTTGAGGATCGCGTGTCACAACTAGATTGTCAGTCTGGCACTGTGACTCAAGCCCCAGCACAGCCACCTTCGGGGATGTGAAGATGCAGTGGTGACTGCCCATGGGTGGAGACCTCAGTCCCACTGTTTACACTAGGGGGCTCATGGGCTTCTGGTTTCCCAACATCCCTCCCCATCAAGGTGTTTACCCCCCACGTGTCATATACCACCCCTGTATGCTTCTTGTTTGTCTTGTCTGTTAACCTACCCAACCTACCGCCCCAAATATACCTGCTACCCCTCCCCAACATCCATCCCACTCTCATAAAGAAAGGGCAATCTGTTCCCAAAAAAAAAAATCTCGCCCCATACATAGCAGTCCATTTCGCACATGTGCCCACTGGACACATGTAATCTGGGCTAATTGGCATCACAACATATTATTGTTGTCCTCACCCCCACCCAGGGATTTGAGTGTCAAAATCTACCTCCAAATTCAGTGTATATGAACAGCTGTTGCTGTAGAAGAAACGGGCAGCAATGGACCTTCCCTACACCCTTCCTGCACATCCCTAGCTATTTTCCCTACTGTCTTTCCCTCTTTGTGCCCCTTTTTTTGCCACTTTCCTATCAACCCCTTTTTCTTTTCTTTTAAAGAAATTAGCACGGGGGTAAGCAGTATTAAGCACTTTTAAGCAGCAGTAAGCAGGTTTAAGCCTGTTTGTGCACAGGTAAGCAATGCCTACACAGGTTAAGCAATTCAGAAGCTGAATATAAGAAAGTGTAACCGGAAGTTAGCAGTGCTTACCTTCACACAAACCCACTTACAACTGCCCAAAAGTGCCTTAGTCACTCAGTATCCAACGGCCCTTGTTTTGCCCAGCAACAAAATAAACAGCATCTGCAAGTCTTGAACCCAGGACCCTGCACACCATAGACAAAAGTGATGTACCACCAAGACATGTCAGATATACATAATCCTGATGTATTCACAAACATATCATCCAGCCCAATCATTCAATGGTACAGAGAATGTATTCCAATATGTAAATGTATGTGTATGTGTAAATATATTAATATCTAAACAGATACAACATATTTATATATGTAGTATATATATACATATATATATATATATATATATATATATATATATATATATATATACACATGCAACTGCCTACATCTATTGATCTATATGTCTATATATATATGGCAGGTTATATATATATATGCCAGCAGATAAATATATATATATATATATATATATATATATATATATATATATATATATATATGTATGTATATACAGACATACATCTGTAGATAACAATGGGGAAATAACAAAAACATGTATGTCCACATGCAATGTTAATGGGGTTGAGAGGCCCCAAATAATATATGTCTTGTACGAATAAGTATATGCCCCCCACAGCCAAACATGTCCCCCCTGCAATAGACTACCAAGTGTTGCAGATCCCATAACCAGGACCAGACATGACATGGGCATCCCTAGGATATATATGCAGATACAGATATATATATATATATATATATACACACATATATACAGATATATATATGTAACTACACATACACATGCAGAGATATGTACAGTAAGTTACATATGTAGTACATGCACACAATATGGAACAGCCACTATCCCTACAGTTCCCACCTTACCGACTGGAGACTGTATGAGCCACCCATACAAATGACATTCATTGCCTGAAACATATACCCACAGAGAAATCAGAGGATATAACACCACACACAGGTGTGCATGAATGGGAAAGCTTTATTTGTGTACTATTACAGTTGTATATGCCATGTCATATAGCTGTTTAGACACAGACATCCATATAAACTGAGTAATGCAACTGTGAAACAGTTATACTAATACAGTAGTCTGGAAAAGTTAAGAAATGTTGCTGTCCAGGTCACAGCCATCAAGTAGTACAATAGTAAAGACAGACTGGGCCAAAGGATACCAATCAATCAACGGTAAGTAATGCAGGTGTATAGTTCAGCAGCCTCTATCCACATTCTGTAGACAATCCCTAGGGGGTAAAGACCTCAGTTGACACAATGGGATGTAACTGTTACATAACAAGGCACAACTGACACCATCACAAGCATACTGACAAATAGAACAGTCTGTGTATGGCAGGTGGCAGTAGGCCTGTATTTAACCAAAGTGGATTTTATGGTAATGGACATCCATATACCTTAAGGCAGCTCACTCCTGATGGTCTTCAGGACTCTGTAGTGCCCCCATATACATATATGTATATATAGATATATGTATACATAGATATAAGTATATGTATATATAGCTATATATGTATGCACATCCTATGTGTACAGATATGCCTAGTTATGTTGGTATATATGTAGATATCAATAACTATATGTGCATACATATCTACTGTGATATACCTACTACTGTCAAAATATATGTAGATATCCATATGTATATGTGCATATGTATCTCTAGCTATATATGTGTAGACATATATTGCTCTGTATATGTATATATCTTGGTGTTTATATGTATGTCTATGTACATATACATATCCATCTATGTATGTTGACATGTATATCTGTATGTCTATACAGATATCTGGATAAGTATATGGAAATATATCACCATATGTCCTGAACATGGAGTGTAGCCCTACCTCAGCCCCTGCAGACCCAACTTTGTTGTGCAAGGGGATGTCAGGTTTGTATAGCAGTTATACTTGTAGAGTATTGCTACTGTAAAAGGGATTGTCTTCACAGACATGGCATGTGTGGGAGGTCACATCTGCTTTTAACATGTGCACCATTGTCTACTGACAGACATCCTAAGGACATCATAGTACAGTACCACTGCTAGAACGTAATGCTCCTGTGGACTACAGCAGAGATCATGGCCAATATATGTGGACAGTCTGACACACACTGGACAGTCCAGAAGTATACACATAACCCCTTAGTGCAAGACATGTGGACCAATCCTGACAATGTGGATGTTAGCCATGTAGATCGGTATAACACGTAACTACTGGTATACATTTTCCCCATAGGTTATGCATTCACACATCCCTGCCTGTCCTGCCACTTAATAACCACTGATAAGGAGGTGCCATGGCTACATACCACCCACTAGATATTGACATACATCTATAGAGCATCCCACTGCTCTATCTAACATACATGACTGTTATGGTGGCCCAGCAGCAGTACATCTGGCAAGTAACTGGACATTATATCTCACTGGGTAAGTACACTAAGCTGCTAGGCATGTAACAAAGCACTGTGCAGGCTGCAGACAGACTGGCTCAACACTGGCCTACATTTCCTATGGGGGAATGCACATGTACCTACACATAGATAACAGGCTTTACAGGCATGCCACAGAACAGAGTAACATACACCTGTGTTTAAGTACATCACCACAACCAATGTGAACACAGCCATAACTACATAGAACATACATGGAACCGTGACTTGAGCATCCTAAACACATGCTGTACTATAATTCTGGTCTGTGCATGTGCCTCATTATGGAGTTTTTGTTCGGGTGTGTGTGCATTTCTGATGGGTGTCATCAGCCACGGCTCCAGTGCATAACCAGCATCCCCCACTAGGTGACCATGAGGGATGTCCCCACTGGCAAATCTCTGGTACAGCTGCGTCAGATGCCAGATTTGGGAATCATGATAGCTTCCAGGGTAGCCAGCACAGACATTCATTATTATGCCCTGGGCATCACACATGACCTGGCAGTTGATGGAGGGGAAGCCCTTGAAGTTGATGTAGACCCCACCCCGCTCACCAGGTGGTGCTTTGATGCATATGTGCATACAGTCTATACCACCCACTACCTCAGGGTATTCTGCTATTTGGTGGAACAATTGCATATTGCTGACCAATGCCTCACAGGTGCTCACTGACATGTGCTGACATGGTATCCAGGAACTGGTGGAGTACGCTGGATGCTGATGTCTGTGAGATCCCCATTATATATCCAGCTGGCCACTGGAAGGTACCTGTAGCTAGTATTCTTAGGCCTACACATACCTTGGTATCCACTGGGATGGGTTCCCCTCTTTTAGTTCTGTGTGTGAGGCGTGGCCGGCACAGATCATCAATTTGCTGTAGGAGGTCCCTGTCCACTCTATAGTGCTCCACTATCGCTAGCTCATGTAGCCCCTGGTAGGTTACCCTGGGTCTGTACACTCTTCTTGGTCTCCTCACTGTGGGTCAGTCAACAGCATTCACATCCTCATCACCCTCCGCCTCTTCCACATGTTGTGTGATAGCTATTGTGGCCCCTATCATTTTGCTGTTGAGAGTAGCAAAATTTCCCCGCTTGTTTACACCAGTGGTGTAGGGTGTGGGAAAATAAGAGGGGAAGGTGTTTGCATAGTTTATAGTAGTGTTCTGGGCTGGGCTGGTCTGCTGCCTGTGTAATTGGCTGATTCTGATACATTTCACCTGCCAGCTATTCTAGTTCTCCTAGATTACCTTCCTACTGCTGTTTTCCCTTCCCATTGCCTTTCTGTTTAAGCCCAGGGGCACACCGCAGAAACAGAGTGCTCAAATGTGCACAGAGCTGCTATTACCTGGTTTAACTTTTTTTTTAAACCTTGTTTGTGGCACGCACACCCACTAGGCAATGTACAGAGTGCTAGGTAGAGTCAGACACACCCCCTTACTTAGCTGTGCTTAGCTAGGAGCAAACCTGAGCCACAGGGCTCCAATCCACTTACAGTTTGCCAGACACCCCCCATGATGTCAGCTAACTCCTAGGCTTGCACCAAGCTATTCCTGCTCTTACACTGTTGGGACCTGACTAGCATGCTGGGGAAAACTGGGATTCACTATCATTCCCCTCATTTGCATAGGATTGCCTGCTAATGCATAGTTACATTTCTCACACCGAGCCTCCTCCCTTAGCAACCATGACTCACTGGCCATGTTGCCTTCTGCCTGCCATTGACTTGCATGGTAGAATAGTGATTTCAGTTAGAATGCTTATTTTAGGTTTATTTTGTTATTATCCCCCTGATCCCGTTTGCATGCCACTGCAGTACGCTTAAAAAGCCGAGATTGGCTAAAAAAATAAAAGTTCTTTTTATTTTTTATGTTGTTTGCAATGCCAATGGCCCTATACTTGGCCATTGGCATGCTTCCTGACTGATATGCAGCCTTTATTTGGAGCTGTCACGGCTCCATTTTGGATTTTGCAGACATGTACTCTGTTACTAACAGAGTACATTTCTACAGAATACACTAGTCCTGCACAGCTAATTGCAAGCTTCCTGGATCACAAATTCACCTCATTTGCATGGATTTCTCCTGCAAATGGGGCGATTTTCATAAAGGGGCTTAGTCCATGCAGGAGCGCTCATGCATGCCCATGCAGGAGCGCTCATGCATGCCCCTGCAGGCTGTTCCTGGATCGCACGGCAGACATACTGCCTGCTAGAGGTCCTGCAATGATCCTGCAAGCCATGTAAGGCATACAGAATCTGGGGGAAGAGTCTTTATTAAAACATATTATTGATTCAATAAGTTTGGAAAAAAAAATTCATGCTTTAAATTTAATCATAATAAAACAGAAACATTATTGATAAAGTAAATATCCTTTTGACAAAATATAAATAATTTACCTGGGAGAATAATCAACTTGTGTCTGTGAATTATTATAAAACATACCTTGAAAGAATCAGCATTCTAAATTATAAAATTTTAACTAAGATATTAAAACTAGCTGATAATTGGAATAAAATGTATTTTTTTTCCATTGGAAAATAGACATACGTTGTTAAAAATGATAGTATTGTCAACAATTTTAATTTTGTTCAGTCATTAATTCTATCTAAAACATGATAAAATGATTACATTCTATATTGCTTAAATTTTTATGGTATCCCCAGAAACAGAAAATAGCTTTTGATTGGTATATTAAAAGTTGGGAAGAAAATGGGATTACATTTTCAAATCTGCTAAATCTGCTATTCTAAATATAGTGAGTCAATGGCTAAACTCTTCATATACTTCAAAGTGGAAATTATTACATGAAACAATTCTAATCTGAAATACTACTCCAGAAAGAGGGTTACATTTTTCTACAGGCATTAGTAAAATATATTTGGTCTTGAAAAATTATTGTATGAACACCTGAACTTTATCTATTCATACCCCTTGAATTATCTATATTCTAAATACATTTAAAAAGTGATGGAAAGTAATTGCTTGGTTAAGCAGTTAATATTGTTGATGTTTCCTACAGCATTCACCAATGCATGTATGGATTCTTCAAACATAAATTAAATGAGTGATCTCAGAGGAAATGACTTAAAAATTTTGGTTTAATATTTAGATAGGAATAAACTATATACTGCCGATTTGTTTGTATTTATATCTAGTCAGTAACCAAAGTAATTGGTTATACATACAAATTCTTAGGGTATTTGTTAATAATATACAAATACCATTAAAAATGAACACTAAACCTATGCCTAAAATATTGGACTTTTTCCTTAAAATTAAAGATGATATGTTTAAAAATAAATCTTATTTATTAATAATTTATAGGGTTTTAAACTGAATTTATGGACTTTGATTAATCTCACTGGAAATATTCAACAAAGGTTAACAATGAAATATTCTCAGAAACTAATAGAAATTAAATCTGTAGGTAACTCCACCTCGTCCTCATACTGGAGATTTTTTACATAGAAGTTTTTACACAGATGTTTAACACCACATTAAATAGCCCTGATTTATAAGGAAGAAAATATAAAATGTTAGAGGTATAGTAGAAGCACAGAGGCAAATTGGATTCATATGGTATCAGAGTAGCAAATGGCTGCCCCTTTTTGTCAGATTTTAAAAACTTTGTGAAAGCATTATGGTCAGACGACTGAATAATATCAAGAAATCAGTTGTCAATCTGCCAATTCCAGATGATATAACACAGACACTAGTGTCTCTTCTTAGGTCCATTTTGGTCATTGCTAGGAAAATTATCACTATCAATTGGAAAAAGTAAAAATATCCTTTCTTTTTCAGAGTTTAGTGACCTTGCAAAAAACGTATGTAATAAGCAATTACAAAATACATATAACAGAAGTTCAGATATCACGCATAATCAATTATATTGACAAAAACTTAGAGATTTGTTGGAAAAGTTTTGATGGTTTTGTTTAATGTAAATTTTTTGCTGTGTGTGTGTATGTGTGTGTGTGTGTGTGTGTGTGTGTGCGCATGCACGCGTGTGTTTTCAGTTGATGGTTTTGTTTTGTAAATATGTTTTAGATTTGTATGAAATGCAATAAAAAGTTTTTACAAAATAAAACTTAAAATTCCTTAACATTTTAATAAGTTTTGTCAACTGTGATTTCTTCTTTTCCCGTGATCTATATTGTTTGTCAGAAGCATGATCATTTTGTCACAGCACATTTAAAAAGAAAATAGGAAAGCAATTAAGATAAGTATTTCAAATATTACCTGAAACAACTTCTATGATTATTTTTCTCAGCCTGAAACAACATATCCTCTTTTGAATTACATGTAAATGATTTTAATTGTGATGTTGGAAAAACTGCAATATTCCTGACTGATCAAAGAGCATACCCCAGCTTTACCAGACAATATGAAAATAATGAACCATTCATTATTTTCCCTCAAGAAACACTGGTCCCATAACTGTTATTCTAATACCAATTTGATCTTATAGGTTTCAATAACACCATCATCAATATTTATGCTGGCTGCATCAAGCTAGCTCTACTCTCTCATTTTAATTTTTCCTTCAAGTAATATATCTGAATGTCTATTAGCTCTGTATAATATGCCAAAGATGCATCATTTGTTACTTTTATAGTCTCAAATGTTTAAAGAGCATAGTTCCAGTTAAAAATAATGTGGTTTTCATTTCATTCTAATGCCAAGTCAGTAGAATTTACCTGATCATAGTCTGATGATGTTTGTTTGTAGTATTTAAGTGTCTAGTAAAAATATAATTGCAGATCTAGGTCTACACCTAGACATTACATTCAAATATAAAGTATTTTTGATCTCATGAAATAAGTCTCAGCATGTATCCATGTATGCAAGTCAGTGTAGTGTAGTAGGATGGTTAGGGACAGACATCTCAATTACAGTAACAATTTGTTGTTTTTTAAAAAGTCTGTAAAGTGGAAACAAGTCTTAGGAAATTAGTGCACTTTGGTAAAAATAAATTTTGTTATTGAGTGTGTGGTATACCTGTACAGTATATGGACTGGAAAACAGGTTAGTGCTTTAGCTAAACATATAGAAGAATATGCTATGCATTCCTTTAAATTCAGAGTCATTGATTGTGGGTTGCTAGATATGAGGGAGGTCCAGCAGCATTATTACTAGAAGAATTAGAACTGAAATGGCAATTAAGATCTAGAGCATGCCAACATCCGGGTCTGAATGAAATCTATTCAATAATCTGCATCCTAAAATTAAGGAGTCTTGCAAGGTAACATTATAAGATTTTTTGCAGTAATAATAATAATAATAATCATATAAATATTAAACAAAATGTGAATTAATTTGATACATAAAAAGAAAAGAAAAAAAGAATGGGAGGGACCATGATTTTTTGAATTTTATGAATCCAAGTTGCATGTATTAATTAATTAATTCTTTAATTTGTTAGAATATGAATTTTAATAGGGTTGGAGTTATCAAGTATTACTATACATTAATGCATGTCACTAATGGAAAAAAAATAGTGGAGACTTGTATGTATGCATTATATTTTAATATTTTAACATTTTAACATTGCATAATGTTCCCTCAAGTAGTTGTAGATGTATAAGTTATATTTATATAAAGGTTGTATCAATGCACATAAACATATAATTTTACCCTGTTTTCAACATTTATATGGTTAGACATGTATTTTTAACTATTTGGTTCAGGTTGGATGAACTAGTGTAAAAACACGAATGAACATTAGGATCAATGTTTATAGTAGTGAAAAACCACTTCATTGCACATTATATAAATTAATTCAAATGTTTTTAAAATATATAAGTGGTTCTTCATTGGGGGCTGGCGTAATTGTTTAATCAATTAATTAATAATTAATTGTAGTCAATGTATTTAAAGGTTAATGATGTCTGCTAGTGTTGTCTGAAGAAGTCTCAATAATAACGGGATGAAAAGCGCTTCATGTAAAATAAAGATTTATTCTTGTTATAGTTGTGGCCACATTTACAGTTCGTATGGAGTTCAGTACTCTCTAGCTGTTTGATATATAC